>NW_027397072.1:886320-956527 GCF_003265705.2 Callorhinus ursinus | reverse complement strand
AAAACCCTGCACGCCCCCTCATGTCAGCAGCTCTGATCTGGCTCCTGGTTTGCTAGGTCAGTGCGTGGAGAGGTATCAGGAACCAGCCTGCACATATGTGGAGGGGAGCAAAGCCCACGGACAAAGGCCTTGTGGCAGGGCATGTGCGCAAATGCCTGCTCAGAGGGGCTCCCTCCAGCGTGGGCGGGCGCGGGGCCCGCGGGCAGATGCCCACCATGGACAGGGCTGCGCGGGAGGCGTCCAGGGACACCATCAGGCAGCGTGACACCCCCCCCCCAGGAGGTGGTGCTGACAGGAGCAGCGGCTGCAGTCCTCGAATCCTCCATAAGTGCTTCCTTCCCACGGCACGTGGCTCTTCGTCCGAACGGCAGACCCATGCTCTGTATGCCTGTTTCCATTTCAAAACCCTTAAACGAGGAGCTTGCTGACTTCATAAGTAAATATGCGAGCCATTCCGTAAGTTCGGCTCCCTGCTTCGCCAGCCCACTCAGGTGGGTCACGTTTCTCAACACATTTCCTTGTGCTTGTAATGTTTTATGGACACGCTTGGTTGCCCATATCCTAGGCGATCTGCTCTCATATTAGAGGTTGTATAGTCCAGCCTGCAGGCAGCATTTTCCTCTCTGCAAAGTCTCGGAGAAGCAAGACTCTGTTTGGATGCCTCTGGTGACAGGGCACTCACTACTCCCCAGAACAGTCCATCCTAATTTTAAATAGCTCTGGGGTCAGAACATCCTGGCCTTCTTTCTCTGCGGCTTCTCTTCTGACTCAGTTCTGGACACAGGTGCTTCGCACAGGACGGATGAGGGAGCCCCAAGCCCACACGCTCTCACTCACCCTGACTTGGGGAGTCTCTCTGCTTCGCGGGCTGGGTGCACCTGAGGTCTGAAGACAGCTTGGCTGGAAGAGAGACTTTAAGTCCTTGCAAAGTGCATTCCTCCCAGCTGCGCGAATGCTGTACGCAGTAGCTAACCTCGCGAGGTCCCCCACATGGCGACAGTCCCCAGCGCACACTGGGTGGGTGGCGCTCACACTTGCCCCACCCGCAGGTGACAGCATGGGATAAGTGACCCCTAAACGTGGCTGGAACTGGAAGATCTCCTGTTGGAAGGACACGATGTCTGGAACACAGGGAGTCATGACTGAGGTAACCCTTCACGGACGTGGTCACACTCCGGTGACTCAGGGGCTGCCTACATAGATGTCACTTCATTTCTTATACGGCACCAGTGAGAACGGCTGAGTCATCTTGAAATAAACCAGCCACCAACCCCCTGTCGCTGGCTGGTAATCACTTCCTCTAACTGAGCTTAAGGTGTCCACCCCTCTTCTACCCTGGAGGGAGGTTAACCGCACCCCTGGCCCCAGAGTGGACACTCGTCAGCAGACAGCATTCCCCGACAAGCATGTTAATCCACTGGGTTCATGACGTAATCTGGCAAAATCAGACCCAAGGAGGGACGCTACGGTCATCCCACTGCTGGGGGAGAAGCGCCCTCCTCCAGGGAGGGCGAACAGAAGGCCGCTGCATCCACAACCAGGAGGGGAGGCGTTCTAAGCAAACATCCGAAACTCCAAGCTCGGTGGGGTGGCAATGGGAAGAGCTGGTGCGTCTGCGGGAAGCCCTGTTATCGGGAAGGTTACAGCCCCAGTGCGTCGTAGCGCCAGGCAGGGGATTCCTGCCACTGTGGCCACAGGCAGCCGGCCGGATGCAGAGACTTGGTACCGCATGTCATGATGAGGAAAGAGATTTTCTATTTTTCTTAAATTCTAAGAGGGTGTTGCTGGGATAATAAGTAAAAGAAAAATCAGATGAATCGATGTGCATAAAATGTACAGCATTTGCACATTACAAAGCATTATGCGCACGTGATGAATACGTTTTTAGTAAGAAAGAAAAAACGGTGCTGTCATCTGTGTAAAACCATCTGAAGAATGTACAACATGACACCCACCCTTGCACCCGAGCCTGGGGGCGGTACAGCGGGCACAACCAGGGAAGTTCTTTGTTATTTTTGAAAGAGAGAGAGCATGAGCACGAGGGGGTGCAGCGGGAGAGAGAGAGAGAATCCCCAGCAGACTCCGCTGAGCGTGGAGCCCGACTTGGGGCTCAGTCTCACATCCCTGAGATCAAGACCTGAGCCAAAACCAAGAGTTAGATGCTTAACCGACTGAGCCACCCAGACGCTCCAACCAAGGAAGTTCTCCACTCAGTCGTGCGTGTGCAGGACACCTGGATTTCAGGTGCCTACAAGAGATTTGTAATGTAAGTATGATTTAAAATATTATTAGTTTAAAAACGTCATTGAGCTAGAGCTGGGCAGGAGGCAAGCATCCAGCTTCTACAACACTGAGCCCAGATAAGGTGCACTGAGAAACTACTGGGGAGAAACATGCCCTGAGTGTAAATCCAGACCTCTCTTTCAGAAATCCTTATGGAGAAGCACGAATAAGGCCTGCAGCCTGCTGAACACAGAGAAGGAAACCAGTGTCGTCCAAATTATAAACAGGTAAACCTTGTCGAACTTTAAAGCTGGGATCTTGGGCTGGGGTCAAATCAAAGTCTGAACACAGAAGAGAAGCTGCTGAATCAAGCAGACGCAGGATGGGGGTGGCAGCGCTAAGCAGTCGAGAAGCCTGCTTCGGCACAGGGGCGGGGTGGGGCTGGTCACTGGTCACGTGGCTCATCTCTGGGTGACCTTGAAGGGGCCACTCAGTCCTTGCAAACTGAGTCTTCTCATCAGTGAAAGGAAAGGAAAAAAAAACAGTATCACATCTTAGATTTACTTTAAAAGATTAACAGTGCACACAAACAGCACACAGCTTGGCACAGAGCACACGTTAAAATTATCATAGTTTCCATAACGGCTCTTGTGTGTATCCTTAATTTACAGATTAAGTAGAGGTGTTTGGAGAACTATTTTGCCCACGTTCACAGAGGCAGAAACAGGTCAGGCCAAGACTTGATCCACCACTTTCCAAAGGATATCCTCCTTCCTTCCCACCTCCGAGTCCAGAAAACCGAGGCTCCGGCACTGGACGTCAGCACCTGGGTGCGAGGAAACCCCATGGGATCGTGTCTTGGAAAGGCTCAAGTGGGTATGAGGATTTTCAGATTTGGGAGGCCTTGTGTGACCTTTCCCTCCTGCACAAGGAGATCCCACTCTCTCCAGGAGCACCCGTGGCACAAGCCGGTCCGTTATTCGTGTCACCGGATGGTCACCATCAGGACCACACTCATCCTCGCCCCCTCTACCCACGAAGAGATCCTCGTCTTGATCCTGGATAATTGAAAATGCTTCCCCCAGAGCTTGCCGGGCACAATGCCCGCCATGTCCTAATTCAGACTTCACATCCTCTCTTCTACAGACTGCCCCCTGGCCTCCCTCCTTCCTACTTGCCCCAAGTACCAAGGACTCTGCAAAGGGAGAAGCCACTTCTTCTGGAGGGATTTCTGGCTATGAAAGCACGGTGCCCCCGAGCCCTGACCCCGTGCTCTGGACACAAGGAAGGGAGAAGAGAGAATGGAATCCACACAGGATGGTTGGGACCCTCGTTGTGTTACGACGGGCATGGGATGAGTGGGTCCTGCAGCCTCCCTCTACTGCGGGACATCATGGTGTGTCTCCTGGAGGGTGTCTCCCCCAGGGGCTCAAACAGCCCCCTGCTTTCAGCACAGCTGTGGACACCACAGAGTGATACTTGCCTGAGGTAAGAACATAAAGTTCACCTGGGCCAACAAGGGCTGTCACTCGCGCTCTGAGACTTCAGCTGTGTTCAGGGGGTCTGAGCTGCTCACAGCTGCTACAAGTCCAAGCAGGTCCCCGAGATCAGGGAGTTGGTGTTTGGTGCCTGAGGACCCTCCCACACCCGCCTGCAGCAAGCAGGTTACCGTGAGCTTCAGAACCGAATTCCATCCAGGACGCCCTGCTCCACTCAAGAGAAGGGTCGCAGAAGAAACTGTGACGTTTGGTCTCCACAAAACATCTGAGTGTGACCTCATCACGTGGACCCATGGGTGGCGGTGATGCTTAAACACTCACAGGGAAGCCCCCAGGCCTGTGGCGGCCAGTGCACCAACCAGGAGACCAGATGGTAACCCGGGATCTTCCCACTCCACACACACGTGTCTGAGGGAGGGGGCAGTTTTCCGTGGCTGAGCTCACAGCCTTAGGGTTACAGACGCGAGGCTGGATGAGCCCAGCGCTGTTGGGTGGCTAAGTCCCCTCCCTGATGCATTTCTTGCCTCTGATTTATAGGGTGGCCTCCCCATGAAGGGGATCCTGCTGTTCATGATGATAAGGATTGAAATACCTTCTTCCTGACGCTTTCCATCGACACATATCCAAGTGTGTGAGTGATTCATCTGCTGTCCTGACAAGGTGCAGTCTATATTCTCCTCTGGATCACTAAGATGCAGAGGAAGGGTCACTGCATGCCATAACGTGACCTTACCCAGGTTTCTTCACAGCGGATTATTCATGCGCTGTCTGCAGAGAATAGTCTGTCGGAGCCTGGCTAAACAGGAACATGGGTGTGCTGTCCCTTGAGCCCCATGGAGGGAAGCAAGTGGCCCTCCCCGCACATACATGTAGAGATGCAAACCCCCTCACTCCTCCGCATCGTGACCCCGTCACCAGCCAAACACACTCGCTTGGACCTGGCGACCCAGGGGAGCACGCTCAACTTTAAAAGATTCATTTCTTTCTGGAACAAATGTCTGAACACCGAATTGCAAGGTCAGGCATCCACACAGGTCTCCCCTCAAAAGCTGGGAGTTGCTTACCCCGGTTCTCTGAACTTCCATGGAAGTAGCTCTTTGGAAAGACCTCTCCCACGCAGCCAGCTCACTCCCCAGCTCCACGCTGAACAGGCGACTCTGGCCATGGCCGACCAGGACACTGAAGCAGTAGGGCCACGTGTCCTCAAGGCTGCGAGGCCCCAGGCCGAGGTCTGCATGCAGCCAGCAATCCTCAGTGAGCCAGAACTGGAAAACAGAGCAGGCAGCGTGTTAGCGGGGGATGGGGGTCCCCACTGAGGGCCGGGACCTGACACTGCAGATGCCCCAGAACCGTCAAGAATGGGACCTGGCTGCCAGCCCGCGGGGGACTGCTGTGACCCCGGCCAGCCACACCTGGGGGCACATTAAGGAACAGGTTGTCCTCCGACATGGCTGCTGGGGAAACTGGCCCCAAATAAACACAATTTTAAGTAAATTACAGCCAAAAGCACCTTTCACTTAAAATTCTGGTAACCACAGCTGCTTCTTCAGTGTTTCACTTGAAAAACAGAGATAAAGTCAGGAGACCTTCGTGCTCCAGTTTGGCATAAAACCAGTGAACAATGAAGACAACACGGGCACTTACCAGAAGTGACCATGAGCTCCCAGGGCACCGCAGCGCCCCCCACCACCTAACTCTGTCCCGAGGAAGAGGACCCCCTGCTCACAATACTTCCGAGGCCGCAGGATCAGGACCCTCACTCAGGATTGACAAACGTTAACCCAGTGGTCCTGACCGCATAGAATGAACACTCTAGAGACACCTTCAAGAGTGAAGGTCAGAGCAGAGTGACCCTGCGGCTGCACTTCCTTCCTGAGTCCCTTACGGACACAGCAGACGCTGCGGGCGGCTCGAGCCCACACTGGTCTCAGAGATCCGGTGTGCGGAGCTGTGGGCGGCGGGGCGGTGCCTGGCCAGTGTCTGCTCTCCTTGCCCGTGTGGGCTGCCTGCTGGCCCACAGCCACCCCTCCAATATGCTTTCCACGCGTGTACAGGTGCACACTCGCGCACACACATTGGAGGACACGCATGTGCACACAGATGCACACTAGTGCACACACACACTGGAGGACACGCGCCCGCACACACAGGTGCACACATGTGCACATGCACACTGGAGGACACGCGCACGAACGCGCACAGGAGCACATACACACTGGAGGACACACACGTGTGCACAGGTACACACATGCGCACACACACTGGAGGACACGTGCGCACAGGTGCACACACGCGCGCACACACACACTGGAGGACACGCGCATGCACAGATGCACACACACGCTCCCTGGAGGGCGCACGTTCATGCGTGCACACATGCGCACACACGCTGGAGGACACGCGCACGCACACAGGTGTACACTTGTGCACACACACTGGAGGACACGCACACATGCTGGAGGACATGCGCATGCATGCAAACAAGTGCACACACTGGAGGACACGTGCGCACAGGTGCACACGTGTGCACACACACTGGAGGACACGCGCACATGCACACAGGTGCGCACACACACACTGGAGGACCCATGCACACGCACACACACGTGCACACACACTGGAGGACGCGCACGCACAAAGTTGCATACAAGCGCACATACACTGGAGGACACGCACACGTGCACAGGTGCACACATGCATGCACACACTGGAGGACACGCACGCACACACAGGTGCACACACACTGGAGGGCACATGCACACAGGTGCACACACACACTGGAGGACGCGCGCACACAGGAGTGCACACCCCAACGTGCCCACACTGCCCCACACTGTTCCTCTGCATGGGCTCGGCCAGCACCACATTGTCCAGCAAAGGGGACAGAGGGCAGACATCCTTTCCAGGGATGCTGGGCGGCCTGCGGGACCGTGTTTACTGCCACTCAAGTGTGGGGGCAGGAATGACCCCAGCTGCCCAGTATGGGGGCTTCTCACTGTGATTTTGAGATATTTTGATCCAGGTGGGCCATCCAGCCAAGCCAGACACACCCCATTCACACATATGTTCAGTTAGTTCCCCAAATGCACATGAACGTGGTCATTGGCCACATGCTTCTTATGCTCTCTGGGCACCAGTCTGCAGGTCAGAGTGATGGCTGATATGCGCAGGTGGCTCGTGGGCTCTGGGCCCTGACTTCCTGCTGGCCTATGGATGTCTGTGTCTGTGCAGGACTGCCCTCTGTGCTGTCTGCCCGCGGCTGGTGCCCAGCAGCATGAATTCCTCCACAAGGCCAGACACCTCCTGCCTCATGGGTGTGCATGTGTGCGTGTGCGTGGGTGTGCGTGGGTGGCCTGTGCACTGTGTCTGCATTCCTCATTCAAAATGAACCTGGGAACACAGACCACACCTGGATTTTGGAGCCCCCCGGGTCCTTCACTTCAGCCTGGGAAACAGAAGCTATTCAGTAAATAAAATGACATGTCGTAAACCAAGAATAGCAAGTACCCTTACAGAAATTCTGTCTGTAACTACTGAGTGTAACCGTCAAAGACTGATGACCAAAGACGACCCCTCAGGAAGCGTCTGTCCAGTGCGGAGGTCAGTGGGATGGCCAGTCCCGTTCTCTCCTGTCACTGGGATAACTGGGGAGCCCGTAGTTTCAAGGGCTTGAGATGCGTCAAGACCTGAAACCTTCCTCTGCCAAATATTGGCTGTTGACCTCGGCCATTTACTTCTCTCTGAGCCTGTTTTTGAACTTTCAAATGCAGACATAAGGAGGAGGCTGCACATGGCACACACATCCTTGGCTCACACCAGGTCATTATGGGTTTGCACAAAAGCACGTTGTCTTTAAGGCAATGCTGAGCAGGGACGGTCAGTGTGAGCTAAGATCCACCTCACATTAAATATTTTCACCCACATAGCGATTTGACTCTTTTGAATTACTTATTTAGAGCAATTCTGAGGAATTTCAAGGAGTAATGTGTCTACTACTCAAACTAGTGAGCTGAGCTCTGTATGTAAGAAACAGGAGGAACTAAAAATAGCTTTTGAACAACCTGAGAAATCCCACGAGAGAACACGAAAGGATTTCAGAGATGTCTTTACTTTCTGTAACACAAGCTGTTCAGCCTCACAACAAATAATGTGCTATTAATATGATGTAACTGACCTTATGCTCCATGTGTGGCTCATTCCCGTTGTTTCCTAGTAGCACTCTTTTGAAATAATAACTCAGTCAACGTGAGGTCAGTGATTTGCTCTGACACAGCTCGGGCTCCCCTAGACCTCTTCCCAGTCTCCTATCCACAGAGCATCTGCATTAAAAACCTAATTATAAATCCCTTTGAGATGCAAACCCTGTTAAGAGCCTGCTGCCAAGTCCACAGCCCAGGTTTGTCTTTCTTGGGGACCTGGAGCCTTCCCCTGGGAATGCAGACATCAAGGAACATGGTGCCCCTGCCTTCAGGCCTCCATGCCATGCAGGAGGCCCATGTCTCTGGGTCTGCTTCCACTTGCAAAACTAAAGCCTACTCAAAGAGAGAGACAGCTCACTTTTACTTTGGGTCCCACAGTTGGCTCAGAGTTCCTCTCCTGACTGGCCCCCCAGCTCTTAGAGACCCCCTGCCCTTTGCTGAAATGCAGCTGAGCCAACTGCAAAGTCTTCCCTACTGTTCCCTGCAAGCTCTCCTCTGATGAGAGGGACTTCAGGACATTTACTGAGAACCCCCTTCCCTGGGAATCCCAACTACAGAAACCCACTGCTTTGCCGGTGATGGAGAGTGGGTTAGAAAACTCTTAAGACTTCAGAGAGATTCCTGAACATGATGCTTCCAACAAGTGAAATAGAATAGGATATAAGATCAGCTGGAAGCCAAGCAAACCTGGGTCCCATCCAGCCTCCAGTGAGGCTCCGGGGAGTTACTTCCCCTGTGCTTCTGAGCTCTGAGCTGTGGGGGAAGATAATGAGGATTGGCTCAGAAGTAAATGGGGTGTTCAGCAAGGCTCCCGGAGGCACTCCCCAAAAGCAGACATTACTATCTAGATCCTCTGCTAAACATATGAGTAAGCTTAAGTTTACTGAAAATTTTAAACGGAATATTCTTATATTGAGAGGAAAATCCATCTACTTTCCTGCAGGATGCTCCTCACTGTTGGACGGCACCTTTATTAGCTGCTCTCCGGGAGCTGTGCACAGTTTATGTCTCTTCTGCAACCAAAGCTGACTGATGTAATTTTCTCATCTATTTTCTAATGAGAGTTGAAATAGAGAACAACAAGAATCAGAAGAAGTAATCTAAGAAGTAATCTAAGAATCAGTAATCAGTAATCTAAGAATCAGAAAAGGTAATCTTTGGAGAGAAAAAAGTCAGAAAAACAAAACTACAACTATGAAACTTAATTCCTGGACCACATACTGATGACTGTCCTTGGAAATGGTCATTTTAAAACACTGTGCCCTGCGTACCAGTTCTTAGAATAATCATTCACTTACTTTACTCTTTGAAAGATGAGTTAAATGCTGATGGATAATTTTGAGTGTATGTGTGCAGGATGATCTTCCGCAACAATTAAAGGTGTGCACAAAAGGAGATATCATTTTGTGAGATCACTATTTAAGACTTCCAAATACATCACTTGACCTACAGAATACAACCTCCTTTTTAAAACTGTTAAGTGCTATAGAATTGTCTTTACTGTTACCACTTGCGCCCTGTAAGTTTGACCTCGTGCTGTAGCTGGTCTCCTGGCTAATTTAATGGTTTCATAATCGCTTCATAACAAGTGTACTGATGAAGACTTTCCCTCAGTCTTCCTGGGAAACATGCTGGATAAAAACAGAAACAGCTGTCTGGTTTATTAATGAAGAACATCCACACAAAAGGATGATCCTTCGGAGATATCCCAATACCAAAACCACACCTCTGACATGTGGAAAGCCATATAAACAAGGTGATAAAAAGGCCAAAATGGGACAGTGAGGAGCCTTTGTAAAAAAAGATAAAAGACATTAGATCTTTCTATAAAATTCTTTTTTTTGGAATATCGATGAATAAAAGTCTACACGTAAGAATTGTCATGAGAACAGCTTCAAAACATTAATTTTTTTTAGCATTTTGATGATAGTATTATGGGAATGTGTTTCCCTTGTGTGTATTACTAGTACATGCAGCCTAAAATTCCAGATCTAAATTTAAAATTCTTTTTGAGGATATTTAAGGAGGCCAACCAAAATTTAAAACATTAAATTTTCATTCAAAACTTCTAATTTTTGATTAATGATCATCTTCTCAGACAAAACACACTAAAAATTCCATCAGGTATATTTTTAGCTTTTGACTTAGACACAGACTTCCTATTTGGATTTGCATAGTTGAGAAGGACACGGGGGGTTCTATGCAGGGGACACTGCCCTCCTACACTGGGACACAGGACAAACCCTTCCTGGCTTGTATTTCAGGCCTGTGCCTCATTTACCGTGGAGTCAAAGCTCTCCATCTGGACTCCTTGCTGCTGGAAGAAATCAGTCCTTGATGGATATATCCCCAAAACAAAGGAAGCTCCTAGCTGGTTGGGCACAACTCCCAAACTCATGCCCCTGATAACGTGGTCAAGGCTTGCTGTTGGTCTTTTCAGAGAAGTGTAGAGACAGCCTTACTCCACAGTGTATATGACTCACCTCTGAGAGCTCACTGAAGCCCACAGGTCGACCAGACGTCCCCACCCTGCACACCGGCCTCCTCAGCAACAAGCACAGTCTGGCCAAGTGCAGTCTGCTCCCTGTCATGCTACAGCCAACACTGTATGGTGGGCATCACCTGGTCTCCGCCCGCATGTATATTTCTAGATATCATACATATGATACATATATGTCACGTGTCATATGTTATATGCGTTTAGTGCCCTGCTCTAACCACAGAATATGGCAGAAATGATGTGTTGTCTCTGATGGAGCGTGCCACCTGGCTAGGATCAGAGGGCAGCCTCCAGCAAGGCGCCGCACCCTCCAGTCCAGCATCTTCCAGCAACCAAATTCCCCTGTGCTGCGTTTGGCCGGGACCACAGAGCGTAGGCTGAAATCCTGATTCACCTTGTGCGCAACAGTGAGACGGATGACGCCTGGCCCCCAGGGGCTGGGATAATGTGTGTCGTTCTATACATTTAAGTGTTTGGGTTATTTGTTTCCCAAAAAATAGATCACCAACACAGAGGCAGCTCTCTCTCTGGGACTTTAATTTTCACGCATGAACTAATAATTGAGCGAATGAGTTTCAACTACTGCAGAAAGATAAGTAAGTGAAAAGGCAG
This sequence comes from Callorhinus ursinus, assembly GCF_003265705.2. Classification (NCBI taxonomy): domain Eukaryota; kingdom Metazoa; phylum Chordata; class Mammalia; order Carnivora; family Otariidae; genus Callorhinus; species Callorhinus ursinus. The sequence continues at coordinate 945,494 of NW_027397072.1, read as the reverse complement.
CATGTGAAGAGGAAACATGTGAAGGCGATATAAGTAAATATGATCACTACTAGCATTACAACCAATTACTATCCTCACGGCTTTGTTAAGGGTGTTAGTACAACACCACCTCTGATCACTGAGGTTCTATCTAGCTTAGTATCTAATGACTCAAAGGGATTTGTTAGTGCAATAAAATGGTGTTTATTTACAAGGACGCGTCAAGCCACAAACACTGCCTGGCACGCACTAGTAGTTTTGAGATTTAGCTGCATGATAACATCACCATGGAAGCCTAAAGAATGAAGACAGATGTGTGGACCACATCTCATATAAGACGGAATCTTTAGCTTTGTGTTAAAGCTCCCACCAGGTGACTTCCCGTAGGATAAGACGTAGTCACCAGCAGCACACTGTTCCGGACCGCGGTGCTGGTGAGTCCCAGCTCCTGGGATGCCCTGGACTGGAAGGGACCTCACACATGCCCAGGAGGCTGTGCTGAGTGAGGACTTCACTATGGCCAGAGCGACAGCATCACAATGAATTAACACAATCCTGCAGAGAGGATCGTACAACAAAGAATACCAGTACTGCTTTCATTCTGCAGATGACGTAACTGAGGTGTAAAGGAATCAAGTAAAACTTCAAGGGGTGGAGTCAGCCCATCGAACTCTACACTTGATCTTAGCCAAAAGGCCGAGAAGCGATAGCGCACTGAACTCTAGAACACGCGCTTCACACACAACCACAAACCCTCAGTGGCACTCAACCACCCCCCCACTGCCTGTACACTGTGGGCCGGCCTGATCTCAGCAGTCTGCGCCCGGCAGGCTAAGGGCCAGTTGCCTGTGGCTCTGCCCCCATGATGGGTGGTGACAGTCCTGGGTTCTCCCTGAGCAGTGACCGGAGGCCACACACGTGGCCTCCCAAGCAACCTGGGCACAAGCCACAGCTGGGAGCAGGCCTGGGCCCGTTACAACTGCCCCCAGGTCGCCAGGGAGGTGGGGGACTGACTCCCCCAGGGACCATCTGCCCTCACCTGAGCCAGCTCAGTGACCAGGACTGACTTTCTTCCCCACATTTTCCATCTCAGGTTCCACTTCCCAACCTTTTTGTATAATTTAGTGTTTTAAAGAATTCTCTACTAGCCTGAGATCTGCTAAAAGTCCACCAATGGGATAACTGTGTCTCCGAGGCTTGTGCAACTTGGCGGAATGCACATTCACCCAGTTGCCTTCATCTCCAATCTAGCAACACACGACCACTGCAAGCAAGCAGGAGTCCCATCAGGACTCATGGGAAGCCCTGATCCTCGCTCCCAACCTCACATGCCCCGGGGGAGGTGTCAGCCCAGCAGAAACTGAGAACTGATTCTGCTGCAATGGATTCCTACTTTGGAAGTGTTCAACTAAACTGGATGGATGATACCAAAAGCTTGGGATGCGTGTTATAGGTAACACTTTGCCCTTCCTTAGCCAGTGAGAGTACTTTCCCTATAATAGGAGGCAACTATTTGATCAGCCATTCTGGTCAGCTCAGTGGCTGATAAGAAAGCTGTTAGGACTCAAGTTTGTATCTGATATATTAAAAACAATGACAAGGACAATAATAACCAAAGATTCTGAACATATTACTGTAAGTGGAGGCAACTAAAATACCCTCTCCAGTACATGTGCACATACACACCTGTGCACACACCATCCATCTGCCCACCCATCCATCTGCTCACACATCTACCCACCCACCCACCCATCCATCAACCCATCCACCCACCCATCCACTCATCCACCCATCCATCTGCCTACTGACCCACCCATCCACCTTTATGAACAACAGGATGGCAACTTTGAGGATGGGAAAATGAGATGAATACAGAAGATTTTCAGGTTATCTTACTACTTCAATGGACTCTGAGCCCAAAGGCACATCTTATTTATATGAAAGCACTCATGTGCAAAGAACACCTACCTTGTGAAGTTTAAACAGTACCTCACAGAGGTTGTAGGTTTTTTCTGCTTGTACCCAGTCTAACATGCTAACCTGTAAGAAATACAAAACATACACATAAACCGCAAGCATTCTCCTACTTAAAAAAAGGTAACTATGTGAGATAATGGGCATGTCACTTCAGTGTAGGGTGTATGCACACATCAAACTACCGCACTGTACACTTTAGAGATCCTGCAGTTTTGTCAGTGATACCTCAGTAAAGATGGAAAGATTATTAAGTATACATGAAAACAAACATGCTACTTTTAATTGGATAATTGTAAACATTTACAGCAATGGAGTGAGTCTTTACCTTAACTGAATTCTAAGCTGTGAGTAGGATGGTAGGAGCACTAAACTTTCACGTGGCTGTGGATTTGAGAGTGACCTGTGCTCACCTCCGTTGCGGCATGGCACAAGCTGGTAAGGTAGGGGCTCATCTATCACACGCATTCGGGTACAGCTGTAGAATTCATTTTGGATTCTACACTGACTTGGATTGACACTGAATTAAGGAGGAATTTTAGGTCAAATTGAGAGAACTCAGGAGGGTGACTAATTTGTGTATGAGCATGCTTTGAGTCTGTGTGTTTGCTGGAATGTGACCTGAAGTGTGTGTGTCCAGTCTTGTGATTTAGGACTAAACTCACTAGTCTGTTCCATTCCAGGAATAATACAAACTTATTAGCTCATCAATTTAACTGAACGTGTTTTTGATTGGCCTGACATTGCGTTTTACAACTATTTTAACAATAATAATGATCAAATCATCTGATTTTTTTTAAAGATTTTATTTATTTGACAGAAAGAAAGAGAGAGAGTGTGTGCATACACAAGAAGGGGGAGCAGCAGAGGGGGAGGGAGAAGCAGACTCCCTCCTGAGCAGGGAGCCTAATACGGGACTCGATCCCAGGACCCTGAGACATGACCTGAGCCAAAGGCAGAGGCTTTACCGACTGAGCCACCCAGGTGTCCCAAATCATCTGATTTTTGAGTGCTGTCACGGCTGACAATTCACATCACATGTATGATCTCTACACTAGAATATTTCACACATAAAATCTGAAATGGTCAACACTGTAACAAATCTGGTTTTTATTGCTCACCCTGCACTTACTTTCCAGCCATGAAACATACAAATAAAAAATGAAACTAATCGCGGTTCACGGTGTCTCTGAAACGCTGAAAGCACTTGATGTACTAAGTGGACTAATCGCGGTTCACGGTGTCTCTGAAACGCTGAAAGCACTTGATGTACTAAGTGGACTAATCGCGGTTCACGGTGTCTCTGAAACGCTAAAAGTACTTGATGTACTAAGTGGACTAATCGCGGTTCACGGTGTCTCTGAAACGCTGAAAGCACTTGATGTACTAAGTGGTAACCTTCTTGGAATCACTCCGCTATAGAAACACAGGGAGCCGATCAGGCACTTCAAACCCATCACCTCGGAACATTTCACCAAAGAGTTAATGACACAAGAATCACAGGGACATGTGGCCACTTAGTACCAACTGACCCAGAGTCAAGTCCTTACTCCTGTGATTAAAAATGCAAAAGGTAGAATATAAACGAGAAGGTCAGAGTGATAACTGGAAGGTGATCTGGGGTATAGTGGAGCTTCGAGGCTACAGGATGAACGTGGACACAATTTTTAACTTTTCTAGTTACAACGATGCTGCTTATTTTTGAAGAATCATGAAAATACAAAGAAAAAAATTACATTATTCAGAATGCTCCCCCTTACTAGCTTCCTCACTGCTGTGACCTGGCACTATGCAGGCTCACGTCAGTGTGTGGGTTTGCCGTCCTCAAGCTGTGCTACATGAATGCTTCTCTGATTCAGAAAAAGCACAAAGTATTCCTGTTTCTGTTTGACGCAAATTACCTCCAAAATATCCATGATGCCCTTCCGGGCTCCTTTCCCCTTTTATAAATTAGTTACAGCTCTGGAAACTGTCTGGGCTGTTTCAACCCAACACTAAACCCAACCACCTCACAGGCTGGGATGACTTAGGACGTGGTCATTCCCGAGACAGCATGATCAGCATCTACTAAGTTAGTGAAGTGAAAAATCATATCCTGTGTGTGTACCCACATATATACAATTAGAAGGTAAATACAAAGTTCAAAAAGTTCACTGACAGTGGTCAGTGATGGGATGAAATTTCTGAAGCAGACGTTCCTAGAGTTTTGAACTAAACCTGAGCACAGCCAGGAATCACCTGCGAAGCCCATTATGCGGCATGTTCCTGGCATCATCTGATTCAGATTTAGCAAGTGTGGCATGGGGCTCAGAGATCTTGACTTTCAAGTAAATTTATTATTGATGTATTAAAAAGGGCTCTTGAATTGTGAGGCCACGTGACCCAGCAGCATCAGCATCACCTGGGAGCTTGCTAGAAATGCAGAATCTCAGGTCCCACCTCAGCCCGACCTGATCAGAACTTTGTCTTAAAAATATGCGCCAGTGATGACTCTCTTGTGGTGATGTCTTAAGAGAACAATCCAAGGGTAAAAAGCCTGACCCCTTTTACAAGGAAAGGCAGACAGACAGACGGCAGAGGGGAGGAAGGATGGAGAGTGAACTAGGAAGACCTTATTTACACAGAGATGCATATTCAGTCAGAACTCCTTGCTTTGCAAACTAGATACTCCCTGACGTAAACTCCTTACATCGGAGGTCCTCCGATGCAGCCAGTGTGAGCAATCTGCCTGGTTTCTCAGGAGGGCTAAGATCTCCTGATAGTGACAGAGGGATGCAGACTGGCATTCGGAGCCATCACCACACCTGCCTGTCTCTGGATAAGTGCTTCCAGGGGACGGGAATGGGATGTGATCCCTTGATCCTTACGCTCATTCCTGATGACTCAGAAATCAGGAAAAGGAAAAATGACCCATGCTGACACCTCAGTTTTTCCAACCAGCTGGCATCGAAAAGGGAGTAATCAGACTTGGCAACAAGAGTGAACATTTGTAACCACATGCCATTGCTACTTTTCCCAAGTCATGAGAGTTGACAGTTTCTATTTTATGGGACCATATCTGACTTGAAACGTTGCAGAAATTTTAGACTATAAGGTGTAATATCTTGGCATCTTTTGATATTATTGTGGAACACTTTCACTGCAGCCCCAGAGGTGACACAGAATAATTCTGTATTTGATATACAATTGTCTAATATTTCTTCACTCTACAAATCTTAAATTATTTCTTTTCAGGTAAAAAAAAATAAATGATAGAATATATTTGCCTAATTGACATTCTTAAAATCGCCTCTAATATTTCCTGCATGTTCACGGGTAACTGCTACAAAATTTGTTAATGCTGTAAGATGCTATAAAATTGACTGTTATTAACACATTTTAATGATGCTTGAAAACATGAGCAGCTCACATTTTCTCAGATTCCAATTTGCAAGTCAGAAATAACAGGCTGGCAGGAAGAAGAGCAGAGTGATGAGAATTATCCTGGCTTTAATCCACACTTGGGAGCACCTCCCAGAGCCTGGGAGAGCTAGGCCAGCCCCCAAATCTGGGTTCTGCTTCCTCTGCACCGGACACCCATCCGAGCCGGAAAATGCCGATGGACCTCCCCTCCCCCATTTCTCTTCCAGCCCTCTGTTCTTCTTTTCCCTCTTTTGCTTCAATGTCATCCCTTTGCCTCGTCTTGAGGGAGCTCAGAAACCATCCTTGAATATAGGACTTTCTCTTTCAGCTCTTCCTAAATTATTTGTCAGAGAATCTTTGGACCTTCTGAAAATGTATTCAAGTATTCTGACTCAGGCTCTGTGAGTGTGGTCAGGCTTTCTGAGCAAACTCCCCTGGGAGGAAGGACGGATAAGTGGGTACAGAGATAGTGACTGGTCAGGGACATTTGCCTTCTGGAGAGATCTGGTCTCATTCGACAGGGTGATGAGCAGCAGCCTCTCCTCTCCCAAGAGAGCCCTTGTTTACATGGCCAGTGAGGTACAGTCTCTCTCTTGGGCCACGGGTCCCCTCCCTTCTCAAACCTCTGTCTGTGCAGAGCACGTCAGGGCTCACCGCACCACCTGTGGGGTCCGCGCCCAGAAACAGCCCGAAGATGTGCAGCGAGTCACTAGTAGTCTGTCTCACATTCAGAAACCTCATGTTTTATGTCAGCATGGCATAAATAAATACACAGACATTAAAAACTTCACATATGGTTGTTATAGATTTGGGCAAAGTAGAAATTGTTATTGGCAAATTGTCACCAGCTCCAGGATACAACGTCCAAGGTCCGACTCAAATATCTGTAAATATTTAGGAATAAATTCACTTGCCATATTTCGTGTATTGCTTTTACAATAAGAAGTTGCTAAATACTAATAGCAAAATTCCATGTTAAATTTAAATGTTTTAGAGTTTTCAAAAATAGTTATGAATATACAGATGCAGGTCCTCCGCGTTCACCATGAGCCTGTGGGATGTGCCCCTATCCTCAGATGGAGGACACTAGACTCGAGGGTGACCAGCGCTCCCCCAGTTGCCCAGCCAGCATGCAAGCAGGCTCAGCTTACAGCCTACAGCTAACGAGAAGTAGTTCACAGCTTATTCCACAAAACCACTCTTTCCCTACTGTTTTCAGAGTGGAACTTCCTTGTCTTATAAAAGCTTTCCAGTCTCCTTTTAAAAGTACGCCTTTGTTATTTTGGTTAATGCATGAAAACGATTCGTTTAAACCGGCATCATAATGTTAAGTAATGGTAAAGTTTGCTTTTTTTTTTTTTATTTAAAAATTTAGCATGGGGGCGCCTGGGTGGCTCAGTTGGTTAAGCGACTGCCTTCGGCTCAGGTCATGATCCTGGAGTCCCGGGATCGAGTCCCACGTCGGACTCCCTGCTCAGCGGGGAGTCTGCTTCTCCCTCTGACCCTCTTCCCTCTCATGCTCTCTATCTCTCATTCTCTCTCTCTCTCAAATAAATAAATAAAATCTTTAAAAAAAAAAAAAAAAATAAAAATTTAGCATGTTTCTCATTGTGCATAAGGAGCTTGGAAGTCACTGCTCTTATGTAACAAGTGAAAACCTGAACAGACGCTTCCCGGATCCGTAAGGGAGGACACAGGGCACACTGTGGCCCCAAGACAGGTCAGCACAGCCTCCCAGAGTGGAGCCTGGGTAGTGGAGTCCACTGCAGGAACCCACAATGGCAGGAAAACCACTGTCATTAGCAGATTGCAGGGGCTCAGTGTGGGCCACCCTGAGTTAAAAACTGCAAGGCAACCCAATCAAGGGGTCGGGGAGGCGCCATGACACCGTGAGATTTATCTCCAGGAGCTCAACCAGGTCCCAGAGGGAACACTGGGGAAAAGTCCTGTTGGAGCCTTCTGAAATGCCCCAGAGCTCATTCTTCCCAAGAGCCTCGGGGAGGCGGGTTAGCCGGAGCCACCCCTGCTGGGGTTGCATCAGAGCCTAGCTGCCCCGGAGAAGAACAATACCAAGTCCAGCCCCTCAGCCAGCCTGTCCCACAGAAGTGGGGAGAAAAACCTGAGGGCCTCTCGCGTGGTCCAGAGTGCAGGGGCTCAGGTCACGAAGGACTGAGATGCCATCCCAGGACCACGGAAGGACTACACACACCAGCTGTTTCTACCCAGAGCATTGTGTCCGGCGGCCAAGAAAATCAGTTGCCAAGAGAACTACGCCCTAGCCTATCACTTCCCAGGAAATTACTGTGTGGACTCTGATGTGCGGGTTCTAACGTTCATACAGAGGCAGCATGATATCAAAGGAGAAAAGTCAGAAGACTAACACCACCTAACTTGGAGACTTACTATGAAGCTACAGTGATCACCGCAGGTGGTATTAGAGCCAAACAGATCAAGGATCAAAGGAGAGAGCCCAGAATTACATAAATACTCACTGATTACATAAATACTCACTCACTTACATAAATACATAAATACTCACTGATCATTGACAAAGGAACCAAGGTAGTCCTTCATCCAGTGGTGCTGGAACAAGTGGACGTCCACATGCAAAATACTGAATCTCCACCCAGACCTTACACCCTTTCACGGAAAGCTCAGGATGGATCACAGACCTTAACGTGAAATGCAAAATATAAAACCCCTGGAAGATGACGTAGGAGAACACCTCGACGACCTTGGGGATGTTGATGACCTTTTTTATCCAACACCAAAGACGGAATCCATGACAGGAAGAGCCAATAAGCTGGATACATTACAATGAAAAACTCCACCCCGAGAAAGACAAAGTCAGAGAGAGGACAAACCACAGACTGGGAGAGAATATTTGCAAAAGACACATCTGAGAAAGAATTCTTGTCCAAAATATACAAAGAAGTCTCTAACTCAACAATTAGAAGGCAAATAAACTGAGTAAAAAATAGGCCAAATAACCTCATCAGACACCTCACCAGAGAAGGCACGAGGGTGGCAAAGCAGCACATGAAATGCCGCTCACATCACAAGCCCTCAGGGACATGCAGATTAAAACAACAATGTGATACCACTGCACACCTATGAGAATGGCCACCGTCTGGAACCCAGGCAACACCAGGCGCTGGCGAGGACGTGGGGCAGTGGGAACACTCTCTCATCGCCGTGGGAACGCAGAATGGTGTGGCCCTTATGTCCACACTCAAACCTGCCCACAGATGTTTACAGCAGCTTTATTCATAACGGCCCAAACCTGGAAGCAAGCAAGACGTCCTTCAGTAGGTGATGGATAAATACACTGAGGTCCATTCACACAGTGGGTGACGTTCAGCGATAAAAAGGAAGGAGCCACCAAAGCATAAAAAGACAAGGAAGAAACTTGAATGCACATCCCTAAGTGAGAGAAGCCAACCTGAAGGGCCACACTCTGTATGATTCCAACTATGGGACAATCGCTAGAGGGTGTTTGGGGCCGTGAGACTACTTTGCAGGACACTGCGATGCTGGACACGTGTCGTTACACCTTTGTCCAAACCCAAAGAATGGACAGTGCCATGCATGAACCCTGAGGTAAACCATGAACTCTGAGTGCTTATGATATGTTAATGTAGGTTCATCTTTGATAAAAGCATGTACCACTCTGGTGGGGGATGAAACATCGGGGAGGCTGTGGATGGGGAGGGCTGGTGGAAGGTGGGAAATCTCTGGACCTTCCCTCCATTTATTGTAATTTACTGAGGTGATTTCATGTCCTTTCCATGTTTTGTTTAGTGCAAAGCCTGCTTATCTAAAAGCACGCAGTGAAGTGAATTCCTCTAATGTGTTTGGAAATGGGTGTGAAACTCTGTCCTACGGCATCACATACACACGGAATGGCAGAAAGAGCCACGAAGCCTTGCTTTCATTTTCTGACTTTGACATTTTTGTGTTCCAGATTTTTTCCTGGTCTCTACCTAACTCTTGGGACATGTGAACCCAATAGGGACACAAAGGTTTTCAAAATACTCAATTTTAACGGTAAACTATTTACATACCTGTTTTTTGCATTTAATTAAAATAGAAAGGGAGCTGCTACCATTTCTACCTTAAATGATGTGAACTCTTGAAAATCATTCCAAAGGTCTGGGAATGGATCATCCATGTCCCACGGAGAAATCACGGTGCAGAACCGTGGGCAGGGAGTGCGCCAGAGGCCACGTCTTCTCTCTGCACCTGGATCCAACCTGCTACACCTGCTGTCACCCCTTCCCTTTGAACCACAAATGACTGAACACTCTTAAGTAGACAGTCTTTGCTGTCTCGTGGAATTTGCTCATCGTTATTTATGGGTTTCAGCCAGGAAACACTTCAAGATTTCTTGGCTTACTCTCCCCAACCCCTCAAAAAACCTGAAGTGTTGATTTTTCCTTTATATTCTCTTTAGAGAGAATTTGATGGCATTTCCAAACATACAGCACAACCACTAGGCTTTACTACCTGCCAATACTTATTTTATGGATTATTCAACCAATAGTCAAAGAACATCTTTGTGATCACAGAAAATAAACTGAGTGCGCTTCTAGCATTTTGTCAGTACAGACAATTCCCACAAAAATCACTTTATTTTAACCTCACTACAACCCTCTTCAGGGAGCATTTACTTTATTCTGATTTTACAGGTGATATTTAGCACCGACAGTTTAGGTCACTGGGAATTTTTAAATTATATGAAGACATTAGGAAGCATGCAAATAAATCAAGTGAACTCACTCTAATTTGGGGATTGAATATTTATAAATACCACTGCCTTCGCCTTTTCATTTCTCCATGTGGGTGACTAGGATCGACTGCCACTGGGAAAGGGATATAGGTGGCTTCTCCCTCTTGCAGCATGAAGAACCCACTGAGAAGGGTATCAGGGCTCATGTGGCCTCAGCCCCAGGGACATCCGTGCACAGATGCTGCCCACCAGATCTCTTCCCAGAACCGGAAACAGGTGATTCCAGCTCTACTTGAGCATCATCTTTGGACACTGTCGGGTGTTTCAAGCTGAGGACACCCAGCCCTCACCCATACACCCCCCATCATGCTCCGTCTCAGGAAACGGGGGCATTTTCCTCTCATGGCTGTGGGGTGGGTGTGCTTCCCAAATTCCCCGGATTCTGCAGCTTCACAGCCTGCCCAGAGATGCCATATTATGTAATGAACCATTTTATTTTTACATTTAAGGATTCAGAGGGTTGCACTCCCTGCTTTTTCGAGGGTGATTGCGTCTTCATATTTGTGTTTGGAAAGATGCACACAGTGTTCGTTAACATCTGGTTTCGTTAAACCCGAGGCTACTGGTGAACGCGTGCAGGGCTCACTCTGCCTCCCAGCACCCCGCATCCCAGAAACTACTTCCTAGACTCATCTGGGGCCATGCCATCCCTTTACAAGTAACAGCAAGAACCAAACTAGCTCCAAGGGGCCTCACGCTTCTCTTTCCGTCAACAAAACCCTCTTGATCACAGAAAGTCGCTGCTGGTGACCCTGAGACAGGCACGGGGACCTCGGTGGTCCCCTTCTGCAGAGATCCTGAATGAGGAGGGGGTCACAAAAGAAACAGTGGCTAGGAAGGACCTTTGTTTCAAAGAGACCTGGACACCAGGGCAACCCTAGGAGGGGTCCGGGAGGGAGGCTCCCTGCAACTAAGGCAGGGCTCTGTCTCTGGGGAATCAGAAGTCAGGTCACAGCGGAGACGCTGGTCAGAGAGACACAGAGACAGGGAGACAGAGACCGAGAGAGAGGGAGACCGGGGGAGGGTGGAGGGGCCCCGTGGGCATGGCGCCGTGCTGTGGTGACCAGTCTGCGAGTGTTAGCTCTGTGCTAAGACAACAGAAAGGGGGCTGGTCTCAGCAGACGAGGCTGTGCTCATGGGGCAGCACCCCCCAGCCTGGCCCTGCCCAGCCTGCACCTCCGGCCCCAGCAGCACAGCAGCCTGCAGGGACGCTATGCACCGTGCTGTGGCAGAAGTTACCCACATCTGAATGACCAGCTGGATTCCACACCCACAACTGAGCCTTGTAAACCCAGGTATGAGGAAAAAGCAGCAGGTTTAACTCTAGACATCAGGCCTTCCTGAAACAGCTGGTTTCGTCCGCGCGCCATCCTGCGCAGGCACAGTGCTCATCTTGTGTGTGCTGCCCAAGCTAGCACAGAACGAACGGCTCCGAACTTGCGTGTAAGCGGGTCTCCCGACTCCGCTAGCCATGAAGGAGCCATGAGGGAGGCTGTGTCCTTGCTTCGTTACGTCTTCCTGGGTAGGTCAGCACATTTAGAACAGGTTATGGAGGCCCGCTGTAGGACACAGATCTAGACGCAATACCCGGGGGCATGCTCCCTTCAAGCCAAGCCCCCGCCCCCTGCACAGTGACAGGCGGGTCTACGTGGGGCCAGGCGCCTGCCCGCGTGCGGTGTTCTCAACGGCTGGAGCTCTCTGGTCTGAGAGGGACTCAGGCGTCCCTGCAGAGCTCAGCAGCCGGCCGATGCCACCAGACTCCTTCCAGAGATGACGGGGGTCTCCTAAGCACCATGCTAGAACCGAACGTCTAGAAAACTGAATTTCCCCTTCAGCTCAGGGTCATTAATGCAGAGATCCACCCACAAGGCCTGTCCCTGCAGCTTTTAGATGCTCTTTAAAGAATGTTCCAGTAGTAAATACAGTGAATGCGTGATCTCTAAGGAGCCGATTTTGACTAAAATTATCAAAAATAGCCCCCTCAGTTATACTATTTACTATTTACCCATGAATTTCATTCAAGTGAGACTTAAATGAGGAAACAGATGAATGTACAGGTAAAAATCAGACTAGATCCTTCTATTTCCTCTCGTTTATATCAAATAAATACCCCCAATGAAATCGTGACAGTGGACTAAAGCGGTGGTGGCACCATGCACCTCACCAACACCTGTAGGACCAGAGTCTCAGGCTCTGACGACTGGATGCACAGAAGCGTACTTGGGGAGCTTCGAGGGGACTTACAGACCCGTGACTTTCCTGGCACGTATCTCTGGGAGGCTGGGATTAAGTTCACGCATTGCTGGGTCATGTGTGGTAACGTGAGCCATACCACCTTGGGGAACAATACAACTTGGGAGAAAGCCCCACAGAAAGACACCTAACGGGTTTACCTAGTTTTCCAACAGTTGTTGATAAGGGCCTTTCCTATGCATACCTACTGGGTGCAGGAACCCAGGTCCCATGGAGGCCCGCTGGTGACCACGGCTACAGGGGAAACGGACAGTCCAGCCCTTCCCTGAGTCGGTGCTAGGGGTCTCCTCCCCCCCCCCCACACGGGGGTTCCTTGCCCGCACATCAGTGTCTTCCAAGCCTCACATTCCCTGGCGCAGACCGGTCCCTGCCCTCAAGGACCGTGCCAGCCAGTCAGACGTGCCCCTCTGGGGCTTGAATGTGAAAACACACCACAAGTTCAGCAGAGGCCAGCAGGAATGGGAGCTGACGGACAGGAGAAGAGTGGTGCAGTCTCTACGGGCCCATTCTTCCAGTGGGTGCCGGACTTGACTCCTGATGTGTGGGGTGCGAGCAGACCAGAGAGGGCTGGTGACCTGTCCAAGATCACACAGCTTTATCCCCGAATCCTGGACCAGATCGTAGTCTGCTGGAAGACAGTCCATAAGGTGGCAGCTGTGCTGCCTGGCCAACGCAGCCACAGACAAGGGCCCCGCAGTAGGTAAGGAGCAAGCAGAAACCAAGAGCGAGCAGAAAGAACGGGTGAGCCTGAGACAGTGCGACTTGGGGGCTGGGTAGGGCAGCAGGTGCGTGTGCGCAGGAAGCAAGCATTCAGGGCAAGTCCCAGGTGGCACAAGGGCCGATGCTCCAGGTCCCCGCAGCTGAGGATGGGATACGCCGGGTCATGTTCACGCAGGGCTGGCCAGGACAGGCCGAGCTGTGCGAGCACTTGGCATGTGTGCATTTACTCTTCAGCCGTGTGTGCGCCACAAACTCCTTCTGAGCCTGGGAGCGGCCTCCCATCCACCCGGTCTCTGGGCGTGCCGCAGCCTGCTGCCTTCCTACAACACATTGAGCTGTGAGATTCAGGTCCACTCACTGGAAAGATCAGCACGGACGCCCTGGAGGAAAACCCGGATGGACCAGCCATGTCCAGAGAGACGGCTCGGCTCAGCACCCCCTCTGCAGGGACAGGGGGTCATGTCTCAGCACCCCGACACGGACTTGTGCCTGGAGGCACAGAGATGCACAGGGAGACCAAACCCCCACATTTCCAGCCACACGGCACAGCCGCAGGCGCTCTGTCCTGGGCAGAGGCACTTCCTGCGGCTCGGGCATCTGGTTCTCTGGAGCCCTGGCGGTGACGGAGCCATCATCCCCACCCCAGGTAACCCTGCGTTCCCTAAACATCATGTACGGGTTGTCAAGTACAGTTTGAAAAATACCGCTTTGTGAATGGGTTTTGCAGACCCTGCCCTGGAATTCCATGCCAGGCCACACACTGGGAACCATGGTGGGGGTACCATCTGCCTTCACGGGGCCCTCCCCACTGGAAGGGAGCAGCCTGCTCTGTGTCCACCCTCTCTGGCCCTTCCTGCGTGTGCCAGAACCATCGCAGTGAGCACAGCCTGCCGACCCGGTCCCAGCTCAGACCTGGGGCCCAAGTGACTGTTGACAGTAATTATGCCGGGACAGCACTGAGATCAGGAGGGGCCGTGCCATCGGGACCGCGGTCACCTCGGGGTTTTCTGACCCGGCTGTGTCCCAAACCCCAGGGTGCCCGGGACAGTGGTCACCCCGGGGGTCCTCAGGAAGTGGGATGAGAAATGTCACAGAGAACCTCAACTCTCAGCGGGAGAAAACTGGGAACAACCTGCGGTCCTGCGAGGGGCACCTCTGGTCTCAGGCGCTGAGCTGACTGTGCTAAACCGGGTGGAGGCGAGACCCTCCCTCCTGCGCATCAGGGCCTGAGCCTGCCCTGAGTCTCCCTCTGTAACAGGGACATGTGAGCATCTCTGTTAGGACTGCGGATGGACGGCCCCTCCCCTGGGTTCAGCAGCCCCACTCCTGCAGAGCCTGAAGTGAGCCCCAAGGTCAGTGCGGTTTGTTTCTGTGTTAGGTTTCAAGTTCTCTCCTACTTGTCTTTGTCAGGCAAAACCACCTAATATTACATTAGCAACAAATGTTAAAAAAAATCAGTACATTTGTTTTGAGGAGAATTCTATGATTGTTTTTTAAAAAAATTTAGGTGACTCTTTAACCTCAGTAAATTCACAGCACTGGCTTATCAAAACCCGTACAGGCCGGTGCCCTGCTTGTTCTGGGGACATAAGGAGAGCGTCAGGTACTCGGGGAGGATTGGTGGTCTATGACGTTGTTATTAGGGACACCCCGCTCCTGAGCTTCTAGTTTCCACAAATGTCGTAGGGTCACACTCAGTGTCAACCTTTGGGGAAATTGGGACACAGGAATTCTCCATACTGGACGTGCAACTACTTTAACTCCTCACTGGGCGGAGCACACATGTTATATTTGGTCCCTTCGGGGACAGTGGTGTCTGTGATGACGATACAATTGTAAACTATGGCATTTAGCATCAGGCCTACATGATGTGCCCTGCTGAATTAGGTTGTTTGGTTACTTTAATAAAATGGGGGGATGTGAAGGAAAGAGTGACTTTTTAAATTTAATTATCTGGCCATTAACTCAGAATGTATGAAGAGAAGGATTTTGTTCTGTTTTGTGTGTGATGCTCCAAGAACAGCCTTCTGCACCCCTGCTTCCCAGCCAGCTGGTGTGTGAGCAGGAGAGCAGTGGGGTCTGGCCCCTGTGTGTCTGGCCTCCGGCAGACACCACGTCCCAAGCTGCTTCTCTGCAGCAGACCCTCCCCAAGGAGTCCGGGCGTCCTTACCGGAGGGGTGCTGAACACATGGAGGGACGAGCCTTTCAGGGCCAGGAACTTGGGTCGGAAGGTGTGACAGGAGCCGGTGCCTTCGAGTTTCTCACTGACCCACCCCATATGCACAACCTGCAGAGGAAAACCCTTGAAATTAAACCCAAGCCGTAGTGAGTGCCCTGGGGGCTAGAAAGAACAGACAACGGGCACTCAGAGCCAGCGGGTTTCCTAATGCCCAAACCAAACAGACGGCTGTGAGCGCGAGCGTATGAGAGGAACAGCCACAGTTCCACACAGGCCAGGGGTGTCTCTGGGAGCGTCTGCGCCCCACAGGGCCCTCAGCTGCAGTAGAGTTGTGCCCCCGTGTATATTTAAAACACAGCATTAAATTACACTCTATCTGGGGCTAGTATCGCAGATTTGTCTACGAGGTTGTAGCTGCCGACAGTTGTATTCTCCATCGCTACAGTAAACACAGAGTTGACCTACATGGAAAACCTGATTTTCTTTACAGTCCAACTTCCTAATACAAAGGCACAAAATGCAAGTTGTAACAAATCAGAATAGGATTCAAAAAGTTAATGAAAACAGTAACATAGCTGAAGTGTTCGGGGCATGAATTCAAACGAATGTCAGTCCCCATGTCTTACCTGAAACATTAATGTTGCACACATGATAGGGAGTAAGGCTTTAAAATAACTTGTGCATTTCAGTAAAATTAAAAGGGAATCTTCAAAGACATGCTAGCCACCTTGCACAATACACCTGTCCTAGGAGCTGCTTCAAGGTGGGGACACCTGGCGGGGGGAGGGGGGCGCTAACCCACCTTGGGCTCAGGTGGGCCGTCCCCGCCACTGCGGTTTGCAGGACAAACCCCTGACAGCTTTCACTCCAACTCCTGGTGAAAGATGTCCTGGGTCAAGATGCCAGATGGAATTTTACAGAAAGAAATTTTATAAAAATCAGACTGTTCATAATCCAAAACATCTATAAATTGCATGTGACCTTAATGACATTCCATATGTAATTTAATTCTCCCTAGATCAATTAGCAAAGAGATAAGTTATAGCTTAGCCATTAATGGAAATGTTACCTGCTTTATGAATCTTTTCTAGGTATATGTAGTTCATAAATAATTTTAGGGTTAGCTAATTTTATCTTTTACATTATGAATTTTCTAATGGCTTATTACGTGTTCCAAGAAACATATATTATAATTTTATGAACACCTACCTGATTATATCACCATAATTAAATGAAGAGGACACAACCATTATAATAAATGAGCATATTTTCATTTATCTTTTCTGATGCCATTTCTATAGGAAAGTCTTTTTTTTTCCCACTTGAGTGAGTTGAGATAATTGGCTAAGTGTCCATCAGATGATACTGTACAGCTCGTCCTTTACACAGAAAAAGCCCACATTCCTGAGATTTAGGTTTCTTTTGGATTTGGCGAGTAAGGTATTCATATTTTGCTTTAATTCAGGTTTTCCAGGGGAATTTTAGTTCGGAAATGTACAGAGCTACTTGCTATCTTAGCAGGGAACAAGTGTTTTGGTTTGCCCAGGACAATTTCAAATGTATGCCTGTCACTTTTAGGCTGGCCATCATCCCAGAAGGAAGGGCCTCTGTTTGGGTGGCAAATTACACAATCATCTTACTCACTAAATAAAAGAGTCTAAAAAAATCTATACTCCAGGCCTTTTGTATGATATTCTAATCTGTTTTGTACTTGTTTTTGCCAATTTCAGTAGTTCCCAAATACAAGTATTTTTTTCAAATATTTATCCAAATATTATGTCTTTGCTACATACCAAAACGAGGAAAGAACTGTTTAGAATGAGAAAAGCATTGCCTCTCATTCTTAAGGGCCCAATGTCACAAATCTAAACTCCTGTAATATACACAAAATGTTTAGTTTTGGGGAAAAATGTGAGATAATCCTCTACCAAAAGCACAGTGAGACACGGCAGGCACAGTTCTTCAATAAGCCCACGGAGTAAACTCATCTCTAGTATTTCTCCCCAAATATACTAATTTGAGCCCCTGACAGAAAAAGTTCAAAGTAACAGAGAAATTTTCAGGTTAGAAAAAAGTCTTTAGATTACCCATTACAGTTCTCTTATTTTATGGAAGAAGAAACTGTGGCTCAGATGTTAATCTGGCCAAATTATGTCACCAGGAAAGAGATTACTTGGGATCAGAAAGCAGCTGTTACTCAAACAGGGCCATGGAGACCAGCATCACACAAAAATGGTTTAACGTGTGATAAAACTTCTCTGAGATAACCTGAGAGCACCATTAGCCCACAGCCTCCAGGTCTCCGAGCCCTAATTACTTTGTGTTCTCAGTGTCGGGAGTTTTATTTCTTTGACCCTATTTCCGGACTCTCTTGTGACTCCAACTAAAACAAAGCAGGCTTTGATTTCCTGACGTGCCAGGTAATCCGAGTATGCCCTGAAATGCTGAGGCATTCCCCCACCTACAAGAAGGTCCAACCCAGTGGCTGTGTTCTAACCCTCTAATCAACATTCTGTAATTAGGAAAGAAACTCTCAGGGAAGTTATTCTGAATGTAACTTTTATTTATTGTAACATTTTTCTAAATTTATGATCAGCTCATTCTTATGCACTTACAGACCCAATGACCAGTGATCGGGAGCCCCGAATTGGGCTGTCAGCTCATCCCTATGCACTTACAGACCCAGTGACTCCGAATCAGGAGTCAGCTCATCAGTGGCTGGCTCTGCCCTGAGAAGGAATGAGCTATGGATTCCCCACGAGGCAGCCCCATCAGCAGGCCTGGGTCAATGTGGGGATGCTGCTGCCTGCACTGGGGCATGGGCTCCCACCCATCTGCTGGCCAGCAGTCTCTCCAGGGCAAAGCTCTCCAAATGAGGGTGTTCTTAAGAAAATTACACAGTGCTTAAGTTTCCAGATCATACAGGTGTGTCTCCAAAGTAAAACACCTCTCAGCTTAAACAATCACAACTACACTATCGTTTAACCACATTTCCTCAGAAAACCCAGCTGCCAAGAGCTCAGTTATAACCTGGACAGAGGACCAGAGCAATTCCTCCTGCACCGAGGACGGGGACCCTGACTTCTACCAAAATTCCCAAATCAAGTTCCAAGACCAGGAGAAACTACTTTTAGAGACTTGTCATATGATCGACAAGAAAAACGCAGGACCTACCTGGTCACAAGGGGAAGAGCACTTATTCTCCGTCCTCACCTGTGGAGAGGAAGCAAGAGAGTCAGCAGGACAAGAGTGTTGCCAGCATTTCCAACCTGTCAAATCAGCAACTGAAATTAGCCGCAGCACGTGTCCTTGGGAACAAGCTTCTTCTACGATGCATTTCTTACCTAAAAACCAAACCATGTGCCACAGCAATGGTACAGCAGAGAAAAACCCCACTATTTTTTTAATATTCTTTTTTTTAAAGATTTTATTTATTTATTTGACAGAGACGTAGACAGTGAGAGCAGGAACACGAGCAGGGGGAGTGGGAGAGGGAGAAGCAGGCTTCCTGCGGAGCAGGGAGCCCGATGCGGGGCTCAATCCCAGGACCCGGGGACCATGACCTGAGCTGAAGGCAGACGCTAACGACTGAGCCACCCAGGCGCCAGAAAAACCCCACTATTAACATACTTATTCGTTTTAAACATCAGCATTTTGTGAGAGTGAAGCTATGGGACAGGAGATGCTTAAATTTCAATATTAGGAAAAAACGGGAAAATGATTTCTGCTCTAGCTTAGAGTTTCACATTTCATGTGTGCTCCTTCACTTGACTCTCCCAGAAATCCTGCACAGTAGCACCATTTCCAAAACTGTACCAGTGAGGAAGTGGAGGTCCAGAAGCATAACACACAGAGTTGGAACACGGCTTCGAATCCACACAGCTGGTTTCCTTCTCTCGGCTCTGCCTGCCAGCTAGAATGTATAAAATCACCCAGACCTGAGGGCCTCCCTGGTCACATGCACTCTTGGGATACCAAACTACCACCACCTGCTTGTTCTTTCTTTTCCTTTAATCCATCCAGATACCTTTGGAATTCAAACTGTCACATCTGAAAACTAAGGTCTCAGAGAAGTTCTGCTCTATAGGAATCGAGCGCATTGCTGCTTTCCCAAATATTTTAATGTGCTCAGTCAACCTCTGTTTTGCAGCTTCCAGGAACAAGGCAGTGCATGTGGAAGAAGAGAGGTGGCGGGGTGGCGAAGGGGCGGTGGGGTAAGGGCTGGGCAGCGGGGTGGGGGACTGGGTGGCAGGTGCTGCTGCAGGGTGGGGATGGGCAGCAAGGTGGGCGGACCAGGAGGTGGGGTGGGGGATGGGCATCAGGGTGGGAAGGGGCTCAGGGCTGCTGCAGGGTGGGCCTGTGCTCGGCTGGACAGTGGGGTCAAAGGCTGGTTCCGGGACTTCCTGCTAACTGCTTCCCCGGAACAGAAGCCTCAGGACACAAATGCAGTCCGTGGGCAGGTCACCAGGGAAGGAACTGATCAAAGACCACTTTGGCCATGAGCGAGTCCTTCCAGGGGCCAACAGCTCATTGGCAGCATACGGTGGTTCCTTGGGAACTTAGTCTTAATTTGACTTCAACTCCCAGCCAGCTACGTTTATTTTGTATTGACTCTGAACATCAAACAGATCCCTCAAGGAGACAGGGCACTTTCTTCCTCCTGGATACTTGCACTGAAAATTTGGGAAGTCATCTTGCTGGGTGGATATGTGTCTTGTTTTCATAAACAAGGGGCATTCTGTCTTCAACCTCATTGGGGTACCCACATTCCATCGATGCGTTTGGGTCAAGTGTACGTGGTATTATACGTACATGAAAGGGTCTGTGCTTGTGTGGGGACACAGGAGGAGAGAGAGGAAGGGATGGGGTGAGCACCCACATGTCTGATCGGGCCCAGACTCTCACTCAGGAGACATCTGCAGGACTTGATTTTGAACTTGATTTAGTCAGAGATGTGGTATGTTGAAAAAAGTACATATTTCCTTGTTTAATCTTATAACTATTTTAGGGTTAATCCTAAATAACAAGAAATATCAAATCATTTTTGTGGATTAAGTGCAAAAGCAGGAAGTCCTGGGAAGTCTGCTCACCCTCTGTCTTGTCAGGTCACTGATGTTCATGGACACTGCTCTCAGCCAGTCAGCGCTCTCCTGAGCCGTGTGAAACTGCAGGATCCCCGTGCTGACCCCATCCAGAGCCAGCACCTTGAACGCGCTGGACCTGCGGGAAGAAGGGAGCCGCCCTGTGCACCAGCCCGAGCAGCTCGTGCATGCCCACAGAGCCTCCAGTGCTGCCCAGAGCCACGCAGGGAGATGTGGCAGAGACCATGTTCACACGCCCAACCTGCTCCACTAAGTATGTTCCCCCAAAGTAAGTTCAGAGCTTTGAAATCCATCACCAACAGCTGTTTCTAATTCAGTAAAAAAATATGATAGTCAATTCGTGTAGGAAATGACTCTTGCTCTTTTAGGAATTATGGAGCTCTTGTTTTATAGGGTCCTCAGTAATAACTCTTTCCGAGACCACTTGTTGTGGTACTAAAGCTCTTGACACAATGAGGATGGGCACTCAGGCATCATTGTTACTCAACATCACTGCTATTTTATGACACACACACATTTCCGATTTACAGTGAGCTTTCTAAGAAGTTGGTTCTTTCTTTTTTTCATAAAAATCAACGTGCCACAGACCTTCCTGTGGCAAGTTATTTGTAACAGCAGGATAATCATCTCTAATTCAGTAGTTCTTCCTTATCATGAAAGCCTTTTTCAAAAGCTACTTCACATATAACTCTTGTGATCAACTGACTTGTGTCCCCAGATTCACGTCCCCAGCATGGATGTCTCCGGAGATGGGGGTGCCCCTGAGAAGGAATTAATGCTCAGTGACCTGGTGAGGTCCAGGTCGAGCCCTGATCCTGCAGGACTGGTGTCTTTATGGGAAGAGACACCAGAGCTCCGTCCCCACCTGGGGAGGGCATGACAACACGGCTGTCAGCCAGAAGAGGCTCTGACCAGCACCGGACCCGTGCGGGGACTGACGGGGACATCCAGGCTCCGGAAGTGTGAGAACCTAAGTGTCTGCTGCTTACGCCCCTGAGGGTGGCACTTGGCTGTGCGGCCCCGGCCGACTGATACCACTATTATAAAACGGAATGTCGTTTATGCTCCTGTTCCTTTTTCCTTAAGAAAACAGTGTGTATTAATCCATGGAGCCTATACCTTCGTGTCCTTAAGCAGATCATGAAAAGTTTCAAAAATGAATGACAAAACAGGCATATTATTTTAAGAAACAAGGTCCACACTACGTTACGTGTTAATAACCTTTCCGCTGTGAGTTTATTCATGGTTTTGTTAAGGGCGGGCGGTCAGGACAGTGCGGACAGTGGGGAGTTACAGAGCCTCCCACAGGCTCTCAAGCAGAGTCCTCCTTCTCTGGTGCACGCAGACACCCTCGACCTCGCGTCCGCC
Organism: Callorhinus ursinus; assembly: GCF_003265705.2. NCBI lineage: Eukaryota > Metazoa > Chordata > Mammalia > Carnivora > Otariidae > Callorhinus > Callorhinus ursinus. Next base: position 923,728 of record NW_027397072.1, on the reverse strand, counting down.
CCCGACCCTCGACCTCGCGCCCAGCCCTGCGGCCCCCCGGACCTCACGTCCGCCCCGGGGCCCCCACTCCTGACCTTGTGTCCACTCCGCCACCCACCTCACCTCGCATCCGCCCCCTTGTCCCCCCCCCCACCCCCCTCCCCCCCCCCCCGACCTTGCACCCCCCTCCCCTGGCCCGGTCATCACTGCCTGCGTCTGAGCACCAGGCTCTCTGACAGACAAGCATCACCGTCCCTACCTCCTGCTCAGAGATTTGTCTGGGGGGAAACAAGGCACAAAAGCTCTGGTTCCTGACCTATTTGCAGATGCTGACCTTGTTTGCAGTACAGCGTGGAGACTTTCACAGTTACGGGTGTCCGCAAAAGTCGTGGATGCCGTGGTGTGAGCGAATCCCAAACAGTGAGCCCGGAACTGTCCCTTCCAAGGAACCCAGATTTCACTGGATTATTCTGTGGAGCCATTTATGCCAAAAAGCTTTGGTTGAGAACAACAGACCAATCACCTGAAAATTAGTGAAGTTTGACAGCTGGGTGTGGTCAGGGAAAGAGAGAAACGCCTGTCATCCCAGGGTGACCGTGAGCATGGCTCAGTGGCCTGTCCCTGAGCGTGGCAGACCAGCATGGACAGACGCACACACAAGTAACAGTGACAAGCCCTGGGTGGGGGTGGGGACCCAGGGTGCTGGACACAGGATGGCGTGACCGGTACACGTGGCTGGAGGTCACCTCGCACAAGAAGGCGTGCAAACAGCCATCCCGGGGACGTTCCAGGGACGAAGGAATCCATGTCTGAAGAAGCCCAGGCAACAGTGATCCCCCATGAAGGGACAGACCATGTGGGCAGAACTAGCGGGTCTGCTGGAGGTAACGAGAAGAAGCGCGATGGAAGATTTACTGGATAGGCTGGAGTGGGTTCATCCTGACAGAAGGATTAGTGAGCCAGGCGGGTTGGCGAGGTCTGTGCAGCCCACAGAACAGGCAGAAGAAAGATGGAAGAAGCCCCGTTGGGGGCTCTGAGAAGCAAGAGACATCACTGGGGACACCAGCAGGAGCAGAGACCGAGGGCAGACCAAACGTCCCAAGGAGTGGCGGCCGGAGCCTTCCCAAGGGTTCTGAGAATCGCTGGTTTGCACACCAGGGCAGGTCCAGCGATCCAAACAGGATCCATACTCACATCCACAAAGAGATGCCTCAGGTCAACATGCTGAGAATCAAAGACAAGAGACACATCTCAAAGCAGCAAGAGAAAAACAACTCGTCACTTACAAGGGAGCCCCAAGCCTCCAGCCGACCTCCCGCAGAGGCAGCGGCGTCCGGGAGGCAGGAGCACGGCACGTTCCCGGTGCTCAACGCACGAGCAGGTCCACCAAGCATCGAGCTGCTGCACCACGGCCCCCCGTCCAGCATGAAGATGAAATAAGGAAACAGAGTCTGCGGCTCCTGAAACCCTCTTCAGGGTAGGGACGGAGATCAGGAGCTGAGGTGGGTCCTGTCTAGAAAGCGCGCACCAGGATGGTGACAACGTAATTACAAAGGACGGGACACACCCATTTCCTCTCTTACTGTACACTGTACAGTATGTCTATGACGTGTTGCTGGACCCACGCGATGGAGACACGTACATGATCCAGGCTCGTGAGCATGAGACGTGTGACACGCATGTAATGTATTTGCTAGTAACAAGCCAGAGGACGTGTGATGCGCTAAGGAATTGGTAACGAGGGGTGAATTAACAATTAGCTAAGTAATTTTTACATGTGATGTGTATACACAGAGTGTTGGTTGCCCTAGGACTCACCGTGTGCACCTTCACTGATCACAGTCTGCTTCCGCCGTGTCCTGTTTAACCCCAGAGACACACGGGACAGCCACCCGGCTTTCTACGCCCTTCCTCGAGGCCAGGACCCCGGGGAGCACCCTCAGTCTGACAAAGCCTCCCACAAAGCCGATGCGCAGAGCTGGTTTGGCTACGGAAAGCCGTGCATTTCTGAGTCCGTGTTTTAGGCACTAAGGCACGCCGGACCCCAACCTCCTAGGTCTGTCCTTGTCCATGTGATGGGCTTCAAAATGCCAACCGTGCCGTAGCACACCAGCACGGGAGAAGCAAGTAAGAAGCTGTCCGGAAGGCCACTGCAAACCCACAGTCACTGTGCAAACATCGTCACTCAGAACACTTACTTGTGGAAGAAACAACATAGACTGCATGTTACACAGACAGAAATGGTGTGGACCTCAATGCAGATGATACGTACCAGTAGTAATGAACGAAGAGAGAATTTACACTTTGGCTTACTGTTACAAGAGCACTATTAACTAGAGGCAATTATATGAATTTTCAGGCATGCGTAACAGATTTCCATGCATTTCGTCTAGACTGACTCTGAGGATTTACTTTCTCAGCATTCCATGGACAGCGTGTTTGGGCTCGTCAGCGTATCCCTCCCACGGTGCCCAGGAGGAAGCTGGCCACGTGGCTTTGGAGTCAGAACATCTGCTCAGCCTTTGGGGGATTTTGTCCAGATGATCAAGGTCATCGTCAGAGCTAAAAATCACAGATACCCACCGCTCGGGCTCAGCGTGCTCTGTGATCGTCCTGCATCAGGTTTTAGAAATCAGCAGGAAAAGCATCTCCAGGGAGAAACCAAGCCACGTCCAGATAGTGTTATCAATGAGGCGGTCGAGAGCCAACAACGCCAAGGCTCCTGGAAAGGTACGCCACCATCTCTCCCCACACCTGGGCAGGAACCCAGGGCGGGAGGGCGGCACACGTGCACCCGTGTCCTTTGTGTAACTTGAGGCCCCCACACTTTGGAGCTGGGAGCAGGGCATGTGTTTATTTTGCTCATGACGGAGAGTTAGCCAAATGAGAAGAAAATGTGTGTATGTCTCAGACTTAGTAAAATCTTTTTTTTTAAAGATTTTATTTATTTATTTGAGAGAGAGAGAGAGAATGAGAGATAGAAAGCACGAGAGGGAAAGAAGGTCAGAGGGAGAAGCAGACTCCCTGCTGAGCAGGGAGCCCGATGTGGGACTCGATCCCAGGACTCCAGGATCATGACCTGAGCGGAAGGCAGTCGCTTAACCAACTGAGCCACCCAGGTGCCCCAGACTTAGTAAAATCTTCAAATTTGCTTTTACATATTGTATTTCAAGACTGTATCTCTAGCATGGGCATAATTTTTTCATGGAAGCCAGAGAAGTATTTTCTTCCTACTCTCCTCATCCTGCAGTAGCATTTCTAAGCATTCCATGTTAAATATTGACACAGACACAAAAATTTTGAGTCTCGGCACCATTTTCCCTACATTAGTTTGTTCATGATAAGTCACTGTTCCTGGAAAACTCAGGGCAGAAATAAAGTGCTCACTTGAGCAGACCAAAGCTGAGCAGGTCCAGAAGAGAAAGCTAACTTCTCCCTTGTGGTGCCTAAAGGAGCAACTTGGCATCCTCCTGTGTCACCTTCCGCCACCTTCCTGAGACCAGGCCTGCGTCCTCCCAGCCCCTGGTCCTGCAGCAGTGTGGGTGGTAGAAGGTCCCACATGGGCACAATACACCTGTTGGTTGAGGACCTGCAGGGGATCCCAAGGAAGGAGGAACAGAGATAAAACAGCACCTCAAGGACCCTAGGGACACTTAGGATATCTGTGTGCTTCCTGCCTGTGTCTCCTAGCAGATGCTCAGCTTCATGAGAACACAGGTCCCGGGCTTTGTTCACCACCGCCAGCACCCCCAAGACTGCCTGCACGTGGTAGGGGTCCAGACTATGTGTTGCCTGAGAACATGCAGCGTGACGCGAGGTGAGCCCAGCCGCAGAGCCCCCTGCTCCTCAATTCCAGCCAAGCTGCGGCTCCCACGTGTGAAAACAGGTGTGCCGGCACGTGGCAGGGCTGCGCTCTGTGGATCCATTAGGCCAGGACGGTGAGGTGCCAGCACTGCGTCTGGCAGACGGCAAACACAGAATGACTATAATTATCCTTGCTTCTGGGGAGAAACCCCAGTGGGGCACCGACACTGCACTGGGTGGTGTGTGCCTCTTTTATCACATCTGTTCCTGGGGATGTTAGCTGCTTTCCAGGAGTAGGACACCCCAGAGCATGAGCAGCTCACACTCGGTGTTCTGTAACTAGAGCGGCAGTGGCAATAACGAGACCCAAAGGTTATCACTTGTTCAGGCCTGGCTTCCTGCCAGGCATGGTGCTGCGTGATTTGCACTTTAATTTTAATGGATTTCTCCTCTCAGCAATCTTACAAAACAGGTGTTACTGTTTCTGTTTCCCAGGGTGGCATCGAGAGGCCATGTCCCCTGCCCAGGTGGGCAGCTAACAAGGTTCAGCCCCACCCAGCTCCCCCCAGATCCCGTGCTCTGGACAGCGAACCACTTGACCTACAAAAACAAAATTATTATCCACATTTTACTCCAAAAAGCATGAGCAGCTGCATCAGTGCGCATCACCACACACCAGGTGCGGAAGCTCATCTCGCCTCTGTGTCCCCCTTCCACTCCAAAGAGTAAAACCTCAGAATTAAAACAGAACACCTGGCTCACATAGCCTAGCATGAATCAAGCAGTGAAAATCATCCAAGATACCACATGGAACGTGGATAGAAAGTTACATTTTCCGATTGTAGACAGTGAAGCAATGAGCAGTGGGCACCTCACACCAGGGGCTAAGGGAGCTCCTGTGTCTTGCTTCTTCTACCCCAAAACAAGGTGGGAGGGGGTGGGACACAGTAGCAAACCCAGGTAGCGAGGTGTCACGTGACAAATTTATGAGTCTGTTCAATTAAAAAATGGGCAGACCCGAATAGGCATCTCTCCAAAGACATCCAGATGGCCAACAGACACATAAAAAGATGCTCAACATCTCTCATCATCATGGGAATGCAAATTGAAACTGTGATTATATATCACCTCACACCCGTCAGAATGGCTAGAATCAACAAGACAGGAAGCCACAGATGTTGGCGGGGATGCGGAGAAAGGGGAGCCCTCCTACACTGTTGGTGGGAATGAAAACTGTTGCAGCCACTCTGGAAAACAGTGTGGAGATTCTTCAAAAAATTAAAAATAGAGCTACTCTGTGACCCAGCAATTGCACTACTAGGTATTTATCCAAAGAAGACAAAAAGACTAATTTGAAGGGACACGTGCACACCAATTTCACTACAGCATTGTTCACATCTGCCGAGACATAAAAAGTGTCCAAAGGTAGATGAATGGATAAAGAAGATGCATTACATATACACAATGGACTACTACTCAGCCATAAAAGTAGTGAGATCTTGCCATTTGTGATAACACAGAAAAGCCTGAGAACATTACATCCAGTGAAATCAGTCAGAGAAAGGCAAACACTGTGTGATCTCACTTGTATGTGGAATCTAAAAAACAAAACAGAAACCGACTCATAGATACAGAAAACAAACTGGTGGTGGCTGGAGGGAGGGGGTGAGGGATGGCGAAGCAGGTGAAGGAGACTAGGAGGTGGACACTTCCAGCTGTGTGTAAGCAGGTGACAGGGACAGAGGTATGCATACGGAGCCCAGTCAATGGTATGGTGGCGGATGGTAACCGGACTTGGGGAGGACCATTCTGGAATGCAAAAAAAATCTGATTGCTGCCACCTATGTCTGAAGGTAGAAGGATATTGTGCGTCAGCCACGCTTCAGGGGAAACAATCTTGTGGGTTTGTGGCTAAAAAGGAAGCACTGAGGAAGCCTCCCAAACCAGCCCAGGTTCCTGAAATGTCAGCTTTGACAGAAGACATCGAGGCCAAAGGGTCCTGAGGGTGTTGGCGGACGCGGAGGCGCAAGCAGGTCCGGCAGGGAGTCCAGGACCTGTCTGCCTGGGATGGCTCCACCATAGATGACATGGAATAGGGCTTGTGGGAAAAACAGGCAGCGTGAGCATCAGTTGGACTATAGTCTTGTTCTCCCTGAAACCCTGGGCCCCACGTATTTATCCCCAGTACGAGCTCTGTCTCCCAGGAAGTCTAGACCGATGCATGTCAAAATAGTAGTGTTGCAAAGCTCATGCCAAACCATACGGCATTCACCTGCTGTCCCCACACATTTACATTTTCTGAGTTTCCCAGAATTAGTATTTTCAGCTGCGTGTATCTATAGGTATATGCATGGATAGTTGTGTCAGAGACACCCAACAGCAGCCAACCCTCACCCGTCAGATGCTCCACAGCCTTCCTAGCGGCTCCCCATTCTCCAAATACTTATGACCCTCTCTCCCTTGAACACTGATACGTTAAAGTTTTTGGAGGCTGAAACCTTAAATTTCTAACTTAACTGTTGTTCCATGGAGTATACACATTTGGGGTATAGACAAGTGTTCCCCAGTGAGCACATGACACTGAGTGGCATCAAGAAATGATTCCTGAGGGGCGCCTGGGTGGCTCAGTCAGTTAAGCGTCTGCCTTCGGCTCAGGTCATGATCCCAGGGTCCTGGGATCGAGCCCCGCATCGGGCTCCCTGCTCCGCGGGAAGCCTGCTTCTCCCTCTCCCACTCCCCCTGCTTGTGTTCTCTCTCTTGCTGTCTCTCTCTGTCAAATAAATAAATAAAATTAAAAAAAAAAAAGAAACGATTCCTGAGCAAAACTCCATCATGGAGATTTACTGCCTCAAGTCCTCAGGGTGGGGCGGGAAGGGGCTCGGGCTCCAGGCAGAGGTGCAGGACCCATGCTGCGGCCCGAGCGATTCCTCCTCAGTCCTGGCTGGCAGTATAGGCAGGAAGCTGAGGATACACAGGGACGGCTCGTGTCAGGGAGAAGGGGAGGCTGAACCTGTTTCCTGAAGGTGGCTCAGCAAGCCTACAGTAAACCCCCTGGTGACATGGATGTGCCCCGTTCAGTGGCCGGCAAGGATGCAACTCTGCTCGCCCTGAACATGGACGTCCGGGAGGTGTGCCCGGCATGTGTTGTGGGCTGCATCCCGAAGGTGGAAAGAAAAACATTCCCAAGAGCAGCACGTTTCCCAGGGCCACCATACTTTCCACTCTGTCAGCACACTGACTTTGCAATAATTTCTTAGTCCACATGGTGCTTAAGCTCTACCCCCAAAGAGCCTTTGTCAACAATTTCCAGCTAATAGTACATTATTGATTTTATGGAAGCACAAAAATGAGTAAAGAAGAATCTCAAGAGAGTGTAAAACAGAAGAATACAGCACTTCGTACCCATCTCCTCTGCTTCAGTTCTAACATAGGCCAATGACGGGTAATGAATTCTTACGTCCCTTCCACAAAAGTGCTGGGTTCTCTTCATAACTCCATGTAAATCTTTAAACAACTAACAAATTTTAGAGAAGAAAAATGAAACCACAACAATGACATAACTCAGGATAAAAACAGCCACCTGATGCTTATTGACTGTGACTTTGTAATAATGGGCAAAATACTTCATGTATTGCTCTGGTTCTAGTCTTCGCTCCACTCCCTGCAGAAGGTCCTGACACAGTCACTGATAGAGACGGGAACGTGGGCGCTCAGAGACCAATCAGTGCGCCCAAGGTCACAATAAACTGGAAAGGCAAACGCACACAAGTGCACACACACACAGGCATGCACACAGGCGTGCGCACACACACATGCACACAGGAGTCCACACACGCACAAGCAGACGCACACAGGACCCAGTCTCTGCTTTTCCAGCCTTCGGTCTCATGACAGTGCCCCGAGGTGTGGGTAGTGTTGGGTTATGTTTGTTACCACCACGTGACCATCTGGTTTGCACGTGTACGTGTTTGGTTTTCTGCGTCACCGACTCACTGGGTGGTCCCGGGCGCCAGGCACATGAGTGAGCACCACGTGTGTTTCCCCCTCGGATACAGACGCTGCCTCAGGCATGGTGCTGGTTGGAGTAGCTGCAAAGCTCCGGGCTGGGCGGGGCTTCCATCCGAGGGGGTCTTCCCTTCCCAAGCAGAGAGGAGTAGAAGCCCTGCCAGTACCACCTGAGGACCCCACTGTAGCCTCTCCACAAACTGGCAGACAAGGTGCTTCGGGAGGCAAGTCAGGACACCTCTGACCTTGGGTCTTGGGGAGAAGTTGTGCTTTGGAGAGGTCGGGTCTCTGGGTGAGAGCAGGGCAAGCATCCAGGGGGCAGGAGGCACGGGGTCAGGCCTGCCCACCAGGTGGAGGCGGGAATGGAAATCCAGCTGAACCTGTCACTGGGTTTGGTCTCAAAAGTAATTAGAAAGCTGGTCCAATTTGTCCTGCAGCCCCAGCCCCAGGGTCAGGGCCCACAGCAGCAGATGACCGTGGGAGGCCTGCCCACCAGAGCTGCTCAGGAGCTTGTGGACCCTCCGCCCACACCCCTGCAGCCAGGCCCCACGCAAGCTGCTCTGGGCGCCAGGTGGGAGTTGAGTCGTTCGGGGCACGGCTCTGTTCCTGCTGGTCAAGCTCCTGTCCAGTTCCCATGTTCCCCTGTAAGGACGGGACGCTGAGGGCAGAGGCATGAAGGCAGCCTGCAGCTGGAGGGGCAGGCCAGGGGCTCTGGCTGACGGACCAGCACCGTGGGAGGAGGCCAGGATAAGGCGCCAGCCGCTGGAAGGGCCGGAAAAGCAGGCATGCAGGTCTCCAAAGACCCCTTCCTTCTGACTTTAAAACCTGTCCTGTTTGTTTTCATCTCAAACTCTGGGAGAGGGGAGCCTGCGGGGCAGGCTGCGTGGAGAACAAGGCCTGATGTCGGGGACCTGAGGCGGCAGGGTGTCGCCTGCACACAGGGTACTAAACCCTGGGGGCACCGCCACTGGGCCTCAGAGGCAGCGAGGACAGACACCATTTCGAGGAACTACCATCTGATATGTGGACACAGAGATAGGAGTGCTTCTGGAGTCGGCAGGCACAGAGGAGGGGAGAGGCACCCCCAGGATCAGTGTGACGGTGTCCCCAAAAGGAGCCGCAGGAAGGTGCAAGTCCCGGCCACTGGCACTGTTTACATCAGTTACTGCTCAGAGCGGTTCTGAATTTCCAGGACGCCCAGTGCAGGCGGCTGTCCAGCCTCATGGTCCATGCTTTGGAAAAGTGTATAGAGAAAGCACGCAGACTCATTTTAAGAGGTGAAGCCAGTAATTACCAAGAACACATGATGAAGATTTACAGAGTTCACCTCTCTGTGCAGAGTCTTCGTTTCCGTGTTGAGTAAACATGGGCTCTGAGGCAGGCTCTTGTCCCCCCAGGCTGGTCAGTGACCTCTGGAATTACCCGGCTGAAGCCGTGGCCTACTGCCATGTCAGGATCCCTGCTCTCTGGTGGCTGGGCTTACGTGGCTGACCCAGAAGCATGGCTTTGCACAAGTGGGCTCCCAGACCTCCAGGTACCTGGACACGCTCCACGTCTGTAGGAACACTGCTAGAATGGCATCATTCTCTTTCAACAAACATGAGCACCCTAACCTTCTCTCCCCAAAATGAAATTTCCAGAAAGTTCAGAGCCAGAGTGTTGAGAAGGACAGCAGCAGCCTGACGTGTGGGGGCTGCCAGTCTGTGGGGACCGGGGCTCCCAGGGGCCGCATGGGGGCAGGCAGGGCAAGGGCTCTTCATGATCACACCTGAGAGAGACGACAAAGACCACAAACTTACACACCTCACTGCTGGCGATGCTTCTCCTACCACACGTCTGGCCCATCCTTCCCACTGTCCACCATCCTCCTGGACAAACACGAAGCCTAACGACGACCACAGGAGCCCAACCTCCGAGCACCCATGCAGACCAGACCCTGAGTTCCTGACCGTCCCTCTTACCACCAACTCCATCCACATCCTGTACAAGCTGCTCCCCTTACTGAGATGCCTACCCACCCCAGACAGGGTCTCCCCAACTCTGCCCAACCACAGCTCAGGCACCATGAGGCTGCGCCTTTAGGGTTCTCAACGACAGAAAATTACCAGACAAGTCCTTTTCTGGTATGAATATTTAAACATGACCAGCCTTTGCAAAATAAGTCAGAGTATTTAGCGGGGTAATTTTGACAGGTAGTATCACTTTTCAAAATGTTGGTATCTACAGTGTGTCAGCTCTAGCAGGACCATGGTGAAGCCCATCCGGCCCCTGATGGGCTTTCTTCTAAAGTAAGGTCATCTTCTACGAAGAACAATGGAGTCGTGCTGTATGAGGTAAGACATCACTTCACTCTTTTCTTTTTTTAAGATTTTATTTGAGAGAGAGAGCATGTGAGAGAACACAAGAGAATGCAGGGGGAGGGACAAAGGGAGAGAGAATCTCCAGCAGATTCCCTGCTGAGCATGGAGCCCCACACACGCCTCAATCCCACGAACCCGAGATCATGACCTGAGCTTAACCGACTGAACCACCCAGGTGTCCCTTCACTGTTATTTTCAAAAACTCAACAGAAGTGGGACAGAAAACCCAAAGTTCCCTCCCTCCTCCTGCCCCTCCTCCCTTGTTTCTGTGTTTCAGTAAAATAAACAAGATCAACAACTCTTACTCTTTTAGAGGCCAACATCAAACGAGGGGTATGGAAAAGGCTGGTCTGAGTGGGACTCCAGGAAGCCACGTCCTGGGAGAGCCCCCTTGCACAGTGAGCCAGAGTGGGACCCCAGGAAGCCATGCCCTGGGAGAGCTGCCCCACCGCACACTGAGCCAGAGTGGGACCCCAGGAAGTCACATCCTGGGAGAGCCCAGCCGTGCAGACTGAGCGTGGGACGCAGACTTGGATTATCTGATGCTCTTCTTCGGTGATAATCACTCAAACTGTGAATTTCTTCCTTCAGGTTAGGCAGTCGTATTCCAAAAATTTAGAAACTGTTGTAACCCTACATTAGGTATACTTCAAAGCTTCTTTAAACCTACAACTTTATTTTATGTTACCTGCACAAAATCTCAGGAAGCAGTGAAGTGTTAACATCTTCTCCTGCCAAACCTGTTCAAACAGACAAGGACAAGATCAGAAACAGCCTCACTGGGTGAAGCCGCGGGGCTCTGGAAAGGCACAGGCAAAGGGCTCTACCTTGATTCCAGACCCAGGGCTCTTTCCCGTGCGCAGTGTGCCTCCCTGGCAGTCAGGTAGCTTCTCCTCGTCCTGGAGAGCCCGTGCTCTATAGTGCCTTCTCCACAGTGATCTCAGGAAGCTTCCTCACATTGGGATGATTTTGGACATTCTGCAAGCATTTGGTGACTCTCTGTTCTCTGCGTTTTCTCTCTACACCCCCCACCACACACACACCTTGACTCAAGTCTGGGTGCTGGGATCCCAAACCAGCATCCTTCCCAAGGTACCGGGTGAAAGCACAACCAAGCCAATGGCATATTTAGAGGATACACACCTAAGACATATCCAGACATGTGTGTGCTGCCAGGGTGACAGGCTGGTGGGGCAGCCGCTGCAGGCAGATTCTAGAACAGCAACCGAGGGTCACACAGCTTCCTCAGACACAGACTGAGGTGCCGCTGGAAGGGGTCTGAAATCAGTGGGCCCAACCGATCCCTTCACACTGGGGTCTGGAGGTCGGTGACTAGAAGTCAGGGTTCCACGCACTGAAAACCTGGTGCTGCCTGGCAGGTGTGGGGACACATGGCACGGAACGTGGGTGGGCTTCAGCAGTGACAGCGGCCCTGGCCCTGGGGTCCTACAAACTCAAGAACTGAATTCTGCCAACCACCTGAACGAGGCTTGAAGAGGCTCCCAACCGCAGGCGAGACCAGCCGGCCTCTAGCTGGATTTCAGCCCAGTGAGGCCGGACAGAGCATGTGGCCAGCCCCTCTGCCAGACGCCGGCAAGTGGGAGCCATCACAGACCAGGACTCGGGCTGGTGGGTGCACTCACTGGTCACAGGACAGCAGATGGTGACTCGAAGTCCTCTTCACAACCATCAGCCTGCCAGCGGCCATGCTCTTCTCCGCGTGATGTTGGGGAAACGTGTCAACAACTAACCCAGCGGCCAAACCACACGATTCTCCATGAGACTCTGAACCATGCTTTACTGTGCAGCCCACGATTCAGTCCTCACCGATGGGGACGATGACCCACGATTCAGTCCTCACCGACAGGGACGATGACCCACGATTCAGTCCTCACCGACGGGGACGATGACCCACGATTCAGTCCTCACCGACGGGGACGATAATCTACCTATGAGCATGGCTCCTGCTTGGCCTCTGACCCACACCACTGCCACTGCCCCTGACCATGAGCAGAGCAGAGCCTCCGGCGGAGCCGTCCTGCAGGCGGTGGGGGCCACAGGGAATGAAAGCAGTCCCCCTGTGACAGCCGGTGTTTTATCCTCAAATACTTCAAATGACTTAGGTTTACATTGGCATCCACTCAATAAAGAATCTTCCAAAAAAATTTCAGGAAATTCAGGAACCTCAACCATTACTGAGCCAATTACTTTGGGGGAAATCCTGGAGGAAAAGACCCTGGGGGTCCCCCACCAAAGATGGCAGCGGGGCCTCTGGCAACGGACTTCCTACCTCCTCACCCCGTGTTTCTGATCTGCTCTGAGACACGTCCTGAACACCCTTCCCAGGCTACATTTGTTCAAGATTTACAAAATGGTTCAACCTGAAATTAATTTTTATAAAAAGAATACACTTTGATTTAGAACTGGTGTTTTCTGAACATGTTCCTTATACTCCCCACTTTCTCCTTTGGGAGAAAATACAGCAGAACTGTTGGATCCTATCTGTTCAGGTCAAAACGGGACCAGAGGGTCTTCCAGGGAAGGCGGGCCTCATGGCTCCTCTCAGCCCCCAAACGTGGGCATTAACACCAGCAGTGTCAGGACAAACAGGTTTTATAAAATGAAGTTTGAGTCCCGATTCAATATTTTGCTATTTTGCACCTTCCTGCCCATATTAACACCTTGCTTAAAATCAAGAAGATGTCAGCAGGGTTTAAAGACCCAGCGCCTTCATGAAACAACATGCTCTTGTCTCATGAGGCGTCCCAGGGCTTCCAGTGTGCTGGCAGGCTCAGCAGCATTCCCACTGGACCTGGGTGGAGTGGCAGGCACTGGCCGTGTGCCATCCCGTAGGCGCATTGTGCTCATCACCATGGGCGCCAGCCCGTGGCCTGATGGGTGGGTTCTTTGTTGACAAGAAGGAGACCCGTCTCAGCACCTCAGGCAGCCACCTGGCTAGTAAGACATGGGCAGGTATCATCACTGGTGACGTCACCCTATGCTCCGTGAAGGGGCATTTTGTTGTGCACCTGCGGACGTCACTGGGGGCACCACCCATGAGAAACAAGCACACTGACCCTCCGACCAGAAGCTGGTCCGCGTCTTCCCTTCCTCGAGAGAGACAGCAGAGAGGCTGGCCAGCAGGTGCTTGGTGACATTCAGTGGTCCTAATTTTCCAAGAGCCATTTATTCAAACACAGGGGTAGGCAGAGCTCAAAGAGCATGAGCCCCAGTCCCTACTCACCTCCTAAATAAACCAGCTTCAACCAAGAAACAGGTGGTAAGAAAACCACACACAGGCACATTTTACCAGGGATCTGTGGCCATAAGAACACTGGCTGCTTTTGTTACTATGAACTCTGCACATGGGTGGCCCCCTGTTGATCTATCTCTACCCACCTACCTACTTCTGTGTCTGTCCTTCTACCTACCTTTCTACTTACCTGTCTACCTATTGATCATCTATCTGTCATCTATCTATCCACATTTCCATCCGTCTCTTCCCACCTTTTGACTTTTCATGGCTACTGACCTTTTCCAAAGATGGCCACACATCTAAAACCCAAACTTTGAGGTGCCGTTCATGCTATGGTGTCATAAGGACCCCGTCACAGGTGTGCACATTCCCTGTAAGAGGCTGTGTAGCTAATGTCAGTTAATCCTGAAAATCCAATTATAACCATTCATCAAAAGCATTATTAGACAGGCTTTCCCTTTCACTGAAGGAAGAGACCCCAGGCCTCTCCCCTCCCCCATGCCACACACGAGCACACACAGGCACCCATGTACAGCAGGTGTGGACCCACGTGGGTGCACATTCTGGCAGGTGCACACACATGCAGGCATGCACACACGTCTAATCAAGGACAGTGCTCGATTTCAAACCAGCAAACTCCTCCCTTGCTGAGCGATGCACGGCTCACACAGTTCTCTGCACGCGTGTCTTACAGCTGGAAACAACCGCACCATCTACTTACTCGCTGGCCTTTCCACAGGACCCTGGCAGCCACAGATGACACGCTTTGGATCTCTGAAGCTGATTAATTAACCACGCTCAAAAACTAGTGAGCGTCATGTAACATGGATGCTGGTCTAGCCTCTCATTTTATTAATGACGACAATGAGGCCCACAGAGTTTAAATGACTTTTCTGAAACCGCTTGCTCCTCGGACAAAAATGCAGTCTTGTTTCCAATCAAATTCTGTGAATGTTTATCACTGAATACACAATTTCTTCTAATCACTATGTTTCAAAAGGACTAATGAGAGTCACGTCGCCCCTGGACAGAACGCGTGCTAATAATTAACCCACTGCTGCTCCCATCACTGTTTTCTTCCGACGCCCGACTTACATCGTATTCATCAATCTGCCCAAAGACAACCGCACCCAGATACTCTGGAGCACCCCGTGACTCCTAAGAACTGGTTCGTGAATGGGGTTCATGAGCTTTTGCCCTTTCAGACAGTGGTCACACACCTTAATTTCTCCGCTCCAGCCTTGTACCTTGAGATTCGAGCCATAGACAGAGGAATTGACAGGGTGTCTAGCCAGCGCTTCTCATACTTTGGTTCGTTAGCTACAGGCGAGGAAGGTGATGATGGAGCCTGTACAAAATAAAGGAGAGCCAACAGTCACAGAGTCAGTGAGAAGGCACCGAATATAGGGCAGGACCAACACCGTGCCCTGTCCAATTCACATCAGATACATTTCAACTGTTAAAAAAGCATGTGATAATTTCCTCAAAGACCTAGAAAGAAATAAGTGCACTTCTATGTGAATTTAAACTATTTCTTTTTTTTGACAAAATATGGCACAAAAGAGGAAGGTCACAGGGGAAGAGATGGGGAGACAGGTGCTGAGCCCAGGAGGCAGGAGGGGCTACCCCGACTTCCAATGTCAAAGCAGAGCGACTCTGGGTCCAAGAGACAGTATCTACTTGTACTGGTCACATTCACAATGTCCAGGTCACAAGGCCACACTGTCTGGTGGGTGTGGGCACAGTGTGAGGCTGGTGGGCAGGGAGAGCAGGCCACTCCTGTGCAGAGCCTGCAGACGACAGGAAGGGGCATGGAAAGTGCGGAACCCGTGCACACAGGTTTGTGACCTGACCCCATGTGGCGGGTGTCCACCAGCAGCAGACTCGGCAGAGGGCTCTAGGCAAGAGGACCCCCAAAGTTCCTGTCTGGGTTCTGGGCGGCGGGGAGGGCGACAGCCACCTGATCCATTTCACTGTGGAGCCCACAGCGAGGACAAAGAAAGCAGCCCAGGGCAGGGGTGAGGGCATCGGCCAGGTCACGGCAGCGCCTGACTCAGCACCACTGGCTCCAAATGTCTAGTTCCACGTAAGCAGCAGACATCAGGTCTGGGGTGTTCCAACGCCCTGTCCTAGACCAGGGCAGGGGACCCAGCAGAGGAGAAGGGGCATGGTGGGGAGTTCCCCATGGCATCTGTGCCTTGCTCTCCACTCTGGGATGTCCAGCTCCTCGCCTCTTGCTGAGAGAGACGTCTCAGCACAACAGTCAAGGTCCCAGCCCTGCAGGGAAGCCTACATCTGCCATCCTATGAGAACAACATGCAGAGTGAGTCCAGGTGGACCTTCTGGAGCCTGATCTCCTCAGGAAGCTCAAGTGCCCCCAGTGTAAGCTTCACACTTGGGAGCGAAACCCCACCTGAGGGAAATGCCTCCTGCAGAGAGCAGAAGTTCTCAATTCTAATTTCTGCCCCAATTTAGTATCAGCTTAGTAGCTCGCAGAAGCAACGAGGCATGTTTCCACCCGCCGAACTGAGCACCGTGGGCTGTACCTGTCAGGGCTCCGCGACCTACACACGTAAGGCAGGAGTTGCAGGACAGCTGCCACCCACTGCGGGCGACGCAGACTTCAGAGCAGGGAGACACAAAACACGCCCTCCTCCGTTTGATTCCCTGAAGAAGAAAAGGCCGCTCTGAAACCCCTGGTGTGTGACTGACCAAGTCCGAGGACCCTCCCTGTGAGTGGCCTCAGTGACTGTGAGACAGACTCTGAGCTGAGTTGGCACCTCGGAGGTGTGTGGCCAAGGCGTGGGGCCGGGGGAGGTGACACCGCGTCAGGGCTGGGGCCGTGGGGCGGGGCACATCCCCGCTGCAGGGAGTCCCTGCGGTGACGCGCTCACAGGCCTTCCTTCTGTTTTCCCAAAATGCCAGGATGGAGACATTTAAGAAACTCATGTAAGTACTTATAATACAAGATTTATAAAATTGGGGGAAGTGAATAAAAGTAGATGAAAGAAGATACCTTCCAATATTTCACTCGCCACACACAGGCACAGTGCACGTCAGTGTTTCTGTTCTCTGCACGCACATACACTCAAGTGTGACAAACAGCGCCTCAGGCTACACTCTCTGAGTACGGCGGAGATAGGACCGCACGCCAAACGCTCGGGAAATACAAAATTCAAAAAGAAAAAATCGGTCCAAGCCTCATCATTCATTTTGTATATTTCCTGATGATCTTTTCCCTATTCTCTCTTTAAAACCTACTTGTGGTCCTACTGCAGATAATCATCATCAAGGGTAGATCAGAAAAGAATGTTTACTGGTCACCGTTGATACAAAGTGGGACTTGAAGGCAGACACCTGAGCCCAGAGGCAGAGAACTTTCTGTTTAATAGAAACTCTGCTTCTGGAAAGTGACTAAGATTTGTTCTATTTATTCTTTGAGTGGGGAGAACTTTCTCTTGCTCAGTAACTCCCTTGGAATGATGTCTATATTTGAATGTCACTTAGCAATTATTAGCATTTGCTGGAAGAGAACACAGTGTCCCTACGCTTTACAGGATTACTTAACACGACTAAGGCTCCATCCGAAAAGCAGAGTAAAGCCTGGCCCGAGAAGCTGGTGGCCCCGTGGGAATGAGCAGCAGCTGCGAGGGAATAAGGGCTGATTCTGCAGGAACGAGCATCAGCGGAGGCTGTGGCCTGATAGTGGCATCCATAATTCTCCCAAGTGCAGAGGCCGGAGCTAAGAATGAGGGAAGGCGGGCCTCCCGTGCGCTGCTGAGCCAAAAACACCAACGCCACATCCTCACCTCTGCGGGAAGCCTGAATATGTCGTTAAGTCATTTTTTAAGAAAAAATATTATTTTAATACTTTATGTTTAAATAAGAGATTTGAAAGCAACTTTTTAGGTATTGCTGTCATATTTCTACTTTGGATGATTGTGGATTTTGCAATTCATCCTTTAATTTTTAACTGAACTGTATTGAGGCATAAATTTCCTACATGTACGGATGGATGCACAGTTTGATAAGTTTTGTGATTTAGATACACCCCAAGCCACCAGAACCTAATTCCCTATGCCCGTTTGCAGACAATTCTGCCCTCCAGCTGAGGCAGTCGCCGATCTGATTTCTGTCAGATCAGGTACTGTAGTTCGGACTCTTTTAGAATTTCTATAAATAGAACCATGCAGGAAATATTTGCATTTGGCTCCATCCAGCAGGAAGTCTGTGAGATGTATCTGCAGATCATCCATCTTCATCAGGGAGCAGTATTCTATTGTTTGCATTCACCTGCTGAAGGATCTGGGTTGCCTCCAGTTTGAGGATATTATAAACACATTCCTTGTGCTGTCAGTTAAGTTTGGGGTTTGACTACTGGGCCAGGCTTGCATTGCTGGGATACCTGACCTGCTCAGGACGACTTATCCTTTTGACTTTTTCATATGTTGTTGACCGTTTTGTATCTACATTGATGCAGGCTGTTGTCTGTGCTGTTCATTACTTATCATATCATTGAAAGGTTCTGGCATCAATATTATCCTGGCCTTGCAGAATTAGTGGGATATGGGTCTTCTTCCTCTATCCTCTGAAAGACTTTGTGAAGGTCACATATTATTTCTTCGACAGAATTCACAAATTACAGAATTGTTGTTTATCATCCTAAACAGCCCATCATAAGCCCGCATGTGATCTTGGTGAATGCTCCATGTTCATCCTATAGGCTTTGGGTGTAGTTCCGTCTAAAAGTCAGTTAGGTTCCAGTTGATTTATAAGGTTGGCTCTGTCCTTTATGTCCTTACTGATGTTGCATCTACATGTCCTATCAACTTCTGTACAAAGAGTATTAAAATCTCCAAATATGGTGATGGGTTTATTTCTCATTTCTGCCAGTTTTGAGTTCATGTATTTGGAAGCTCTGTTATTTTTAGGTGCATGCCATATTTAGGATTATAATGTTTTCCTGATGAGTTGATACTTTAATCATAATGAAACATTCCTCTTTGGTTTTGTACATTCTTGAAGACTACTTTGTCAGACATTAACAAAGCCACCTTTTTATGGTTACTATGTATAAGACATATATTCTCCACTCTTAATCCCCACCTGTCTGTACCTTTATATTTAAATAATATTTTCAGTAGTAAGGGTCTTTCTAATTCAGTCTGATAACTTCTATGTTTTAATTGGAATGTTTGGTTCATTTACATTTAATGTAATTCTCATGTCCCTGGGTTTAATTACATACTGCTAATTTGTTATTTGTTCCTCTTGGATTTTCTTCTACTTTGTTGAGCATATTCTTCTTTTCTGGGGTTAATTTTTTTCATTATTCTTTTTTATCTCCTCATTGGCTATAGAAATCGTAACATACATTCTGATTTTATCAGGGTTTACTCTGAGTCAATATATCGCATCACTTCAAACCTCATATCTGATATGTTTCCCTTCCAACAGCTCACTTCACAAGTGTAAGAATTTACAACAGATCAGCTCAGCATGCCTGGTCCTTACCCTGTGTACTGTTTTTTTTTAAAGATTGATTGATTGATGATTGATTTTAGAGAGAAAGCATGCACATGAGCAGAAGGAGCAGCAGAGAGAGAGGGAGAGAGAGAATCTTGAGCAGACTCCCAGCTGAGCACGAAGCCTAATGCAGGGCATGGTCATGACCTGGTATCATGACCTGAGCAGAAATCAGGGGTCAGACGCTCCGCCTACTGAGCCGCCCAGGCGCCCTACCCTTTGTGCTATTCTTGCTGTGTCTCTTACTTCCACATACATCATCACTTCCACTTTGATTTGCTATCATTCTATCATTTAGCTTTAAAAGAAATTCAGAGAAGAAAAAATAGGTATTTTATAAACACATGCGCATATTTACGACTCATGGTGCTCCTCACTCCTCCTGTGCATGCGCATCTGCATCTGGCATCCTGTCCGTTCATCTGGAAGATCCTCTCTTAGGATTTCTTTTAGTGCAGCTCTGCTGGTGACAGTTTCTTAAGTTTACTTTAAAATATCTGTATCTTGTCATTTTTTAAACAATATTTTCCCTTGCACGTAAAATTCTTTTTTTTAAAGATTTTATTTATTTATTTATTTGAGAGAGAGAGAAACAGCATGAGAGGGGAGAGGGTCAGAGGGAGAAGCAGGCTCCCCACTGAGCTGGGAGCCTGATGTGGGACTCGATCCCAGGACCCTGGGATCATGACCTGAGCCAAAGGCAGTCGCTTAACCAACTCAGCCACCCAGGCGCCCTGCATGTAAAATTCTTAATAAACATTCACTTATATCATCGTTCCTGGGTAAGAAATGACTTTTTAAAATCTGGCTGCTGCCTAAATTTCCTCCTCTTCTTTGGTTTTCCACAGTTTGATGGGGATATGCCTGCAAATAGTTTTCTTTGTATGCATCTAGCTTGTATTCATTCCCATTCTCCTTCTGGGACTCGTCCCCTTGATGTGTCCCACACGTCACTGGTGCTCATTTGTTTGTCTTTTTCTCTGTGTTCTTGAGATTGGCAACTTTTCTGTTTGTCCCCAAGTCTCCTGACCAGTCCTAGCGCCATCATCAATCTGCGGGAAGCCAAACTAGTGGGTGTTTAGTTCAGTTATTATGGTTACCATTTATTTTCTGAAGTTTCAGTTTCTTCACTGAGAGTCCCTATCTGTTTAATCATTAAGACCATGTTTTCCTCTAAGGCCTTAAACATATTTGAAAGTGTTAAGTCCTTGGTCTGTTAAATTCAGCATCTTCACATGGGGTCTATTTATACTGATTACATTTTTTCTTAGTTTCCTATCACTTTTTCTTATTTCTTTGCATCACTAGTAATTTCTGATTGCTCACTGGACATTGTCAGTGACACAAGGTAGTGGTTGTATCTTCTTCCTGTGGATTTTTGTTCAACATACCTATTATAATCACCTTAAACACAGGGGTGGTGGGTTTGTGGAAAACGAAGGTGTTTATTAAACCCCTGTAACTTTAAGGCATTCCGCGTCCCAAGCTGTCTTGTCTGCAGGTGTTCTCGAAGCTTGGTTTTAGGCTCTGTTAGGACAGTTTTATGGTGACCCTCGTGCCTCTGGTGTAGCCCTTCCAGATTCACAGCTGCATGTCTGCGAGTTAAGTTTCTCCACCCCAGGTGCGGTGGACCTGTAGTGTTATCAGCACTGTTAGATCTCTAGTATCTTTGTTTGCTCATGCCCCTCAGTGCCTTTCCAGAGGGGCACCGAAAAGTCTTTCCTTGTGCACTGGTATCCTGGCATTCAACCAAGGACTTCTGGAAAACTTATACACAAACTTCCAACTCACCCGCACCACCTCCTTCAGGGGACTCTGCTGCCTTGCCCACAGGTTCGGGCTGATTCAGAGGCCCTGCAGCCTTGTCTTTGTCTCCTCAGTGCAGCAGGACCACGTGCTATGCTTGAGTTCCAGTCCCAGGTGGTGCTCATCTTGTGATGTCCCTTCTCTCAGGGCTCATGGCTTAGACTGCCAGCTGCCCAGTGCCTGAGAACAAGTGTGCCTTGTTGTTTGGAGTGTAGTGGTTCTACTGCAGAAGATATGCTGTGTGGCTTCTAATGCTCCTTGTTCTTTCTGCGCTCGCTGATCTCAGAGCCTGTGTTGGATAGGAGATTTATGCCACCAGCTGCTTAGTCTTGTTTCCTGTGTCCAATGTCTCGTGTAAGGACTTGAAAAATTTCACTGTGCATATAAATCATAAAGGGAATTTGTAAAAGATAAATTCTTAGGCCACTTTCTCTGAGATTCATATTTTACAGGCATGAAGATAGAGGACTTTGAAATCTCCATTAATTTGACACTGTACATGTTCTGACACACATCATGAAACACTGCTTCCATGCAGCAGGGCCATCCTACATGGGATACTCTAGTTCCCCATGCACTTTGTCTGTTACTAGGAAGAAGTGTGTTAAAAAACGTCCACGTTTGTAGGTTGGTGAAACATCATTCAGTGCATAATCTAAATGCAACTTTTAACTTTAAATTTTTTATTTAAGTTCTAGTTAGTTAATATGCAATAATATGCAATATTGGTTTCAGGAGCACAATTCAGTGATTCATCACTTACATACCCAGTGCCCATCACAAGTGCCCTCCCATCCCCCATCTAGCCCATCCCCCACCCACCTCCCTCCATCAACCCTCAGGTTATTCTCTATCATTAAGAGTCTCTTATGGTTTGTTTCCCTCTCTTTCTTCCGTCCTCATCTGTTTTGTTTCTTAAATTCCACATATGAATGTAATCATATGGTATTTGTCTTTCTCTTTTTTCACTTAGCATGATACACTCTAGCTCCACCACATTATTGCAAATGGAAGATTTCATTCTTTTTGATGGCTGAGTAATATTCCATTGTGTGTACATACCACATCTTCTTTATCCATTCATCATCAATGGACATTTGGGTCTAAATGCAATTTTTTAAACAGAAATATTAATTGTAGTTTTAAAATAATTTTGAATAAATTAAATAATTAAAATGATTTTCAATAATATTTTCATACAAGAGCACAATGCTACATACCTCATGCTTGTTCGTGGCCTAACTATTCAGTCTGAGGCACCCACCCTGGGCTCATAGCCAGCTTCCTTCCACATTTATTTCCATGAAATTAACTAACACGTCACTAGAATGGGCAGCAATTGCTGGCATTACTGAAGTTCTGAATTTTGGAGATTCTGACCTAACAGAGTGAACAATTACAGAGTGGTTTCTCACTGGAGACTACTGAGAAGGTGGTACGCCACATTTCAGAAGACTGCAAGCCCAAAACGTTAGTATACATGGCTCTTTAGAATATGCTTCCTGGTGGTGGGCTCTCATGGCCCAGTGTTAGTCTTAGAGATGCTCAGCAATGGGACTTTGATTTCTTTTTTATCTTGATCAATAAAGACTGATTATTAAACCTAGGAAAGACTCAAATGCTAGCAAGCAGCCAAACTTACACCACTTAGTGTTCAATCAAAAATGAGTGTTCTGCCCAGCAGATGACCATGCCTGTGGGTCACAAGTTTGCAATTTCTACCTTGATAAATCCTGCTGGAGGTATGGGCCCATTTTTAACATAATTTCATGCTGTACTATAACACAATCATAATGGTGCGGAACACTGCACCTCAGTATTGTGCACGGTGACACAGAGCACTGTGTGGCTGGGGGTAGAGGGGCCACAGCTGCGCACGCGGTCACACTGACCTGGCCAACAAGGACCCTGTGGGGCCCTGACAACTCAGAGGAGACTGAAGAACAGTCG
Organism: Callorhinus ursinus; assembly: GCF_003265705.2. Classification (NCBI taxonomy): domain Eukaryota; kingdom Metazoa; phylum Chordata; class Mammalia; order Carnivora; family Otariidae; genus Callorhinus; species Callorhinus ursinus. Next base: position 901,042 of record NW_027397072.1, on the reverse strand, counting down.
CAATCACCCCTATACTTTCAAGCTGCGAAGTGTATGTGACTCTCCCAGGCTGACATGGTCACAGGGTGAAGCCGTCAGGGTCACCAGGGGTCTGGGGCGTGACACCAAGAGCAGACGGGCTGCACTGTGAGGGGCAGCCCCAGATGTGTCCCCAGCATGCTGCTTCCCCCCCTCGCTGCACAGCCCTGAGGAGACAGGCTTTGAGAATACTCCTTGGGGCGCCTGGGTGGCTCAGTCATTACGAGTCTGCCTTCGGCTCAGGTCATGATCCTAGGGTCCTGGGATTGAGCCCTACATTGGGCTCCCTGCTCCGTGGGGAGCCTGCTTCTCCTGCTCCCACTCCCCCTGCTCATGTTCCCTCTCTCACTGTTTCTCTGTCAAATAAATAAAATCTTTAAAAAAAATACTCCTTGCCTTACTCAGATGTTATGACCTTTTATCATAAAATTCATGCTTTTAGAAATGAAACTAATAACAAAATGCATGTAAGACTTTTATAAATACTTTTTTTGTGGAAAACAAGATGCAACTCACTTATACTCCTAAAAAGTAAATGGAAAAAAATAAAGAAATCTAACAGTCTGAATAAACTGGTTTTCCCTACAAGACCTACAAATGGGTATGAGGCAGTCATCTGCGTTTTGGATCTTGGCCCACATACCAGTGTGGAATTTTAAATCTGTTACGAACACGAGAAACTACTTTTTCAGGATCAGAGATTCAGCTACAAGAGGCAAAGAAGCCACAGTGAACTGTTACCTCTGAGTTCCGCATCACTGCTCTGAAAAGTTTTTCTTTAAGGGATTTTTTAGTAATTATGTAATTAATTTCACTGTCAGTATCTAATTTAAGGTAAGTACATGGAGTCTCTGATGACAGATTATTTTGACTGCAGTATCACAGGCCCTTCTAAACAGTATTCACGTTCCATGTTCTCGTCTTTTTTACTTTAAAAAAACTAATCACCTTGACACAGGGTGGGCTTCATGCTCATTTTGGGGAAAGCCTTGGTGATTATGCTGTATCTATATTGTAATTTTTCCTTCAGCTTTCTTTAGTGACTTTGACGTGGTAATTTTGCTTCAGGAATTGTTCTCCTTGTGGGTTGGTCTCCGTGGTGCGTGACGGCTCAGGCCTCCATGGCTTCCTCCTTGCGCCTACAGGGCAGCTTCTGCCTCAGCTGCACATGCACGTGTAGGCGGGAGGCGGTTCAGCTGGAGTGCCACTGTCCACATGTCCTGTGGGTGATGGGGCCAGAGCAGAGGGGCACTGTGCACCAGGTCCTCGGGTGCACCCTGAGAAGCAGGACACCACGCCACTACCCACACGCAAGGTTCAAACCGCTGGGAAAGCCATTCTCCAGCCACAGAGAAAGCAAGTGCCAGAGCTGCCTCATGGGCCTTTAATGCACCATGAGCCCATCCTGGTGACACCAGGATGACCGCCCAGGCCAGGACAGACCACTCTGTGTCCCCACGGACCGCTTGCCCCATGGACGCACTCCGGAGGAGCAGGTAGGCAGACAGGCGCCAGCTCCACGTCACTGACCTGCCTCCGCACAATGTCCTGACCCACCCAGCTCAGAGGGCTCATGGCCCCGGACAGCCCACCACCCAAAGTCCCTGCGAGAGGCCAGGGAATGCCCCTGAGCAGTGCCACCTTGCCTCCTGAGTAAGGAACGAATCCAGCCCGGCGCTTTCCTCTGGGCACTGAGTATGGTCACACCCTTCGAAACACAAAATAAACAAAACAAATATTTATTTAATGTAACAATATTATAAGACAGCAGCAGAAGTACTTTTTGCTCCTTTTTACACAAAAAGAATCTACAGCTAAAACAGACCACACAAAGGGACCTGGAACCCACACAAGGTTTGACTCTTACCAGAATGTACCATTTACTAAATTAAATAAATTCTTGGTCAGTGATTCTACAGGAGTTTAAAATTATGTAGCTTTTTAAAAGTCACATATTTCCTAGTTTTCTAGCTGCGTATCACTTAATTTCCTTGGCATGTCTTCAGTTGTCTGTCGATATTTGAAGGTCTCTGAAACGAAGGAAACTGTCTTTTGTGTAGAGGATTTTCTTCCTTCAGAATCCTTTCCTGTGGTTTGTGCTGAGCTCCTCCCTCGAACGGCAGCCCGGCTCATGCGGACACGGTTTTCCCGCCACCTGGGACGCGGCCGTGCCAGTGGAGACACAGGCAGAGGAGAGCACGATGGCCCCCTCTGTTCCTCACTCGTGACACACCGGATATTTTAAGGGAAACCATGGAGCCTATCTTCTTACACACGATATACCTCGCTGAGTCATTTTGTGCTTTTGACATAAAAGCAAATCCACTGAATAAGACAGAAAAGCAGAAATACTGAATATAAATTACAGTTAATGCAAGAACAGTAATTCACCATTTCCACCTTTTCATTACAAAAGAACTCTTAAGTTTTAGCTGCTGCTCATACAAAACTATAAAATTAAAATACTACAATATAATTAAATGTGATTTTAGTAGAAATCTATTACAGACAGAAAGATTTCTCTGAAACTTCAGATGTGGGAGGGAATGTTGTTGCTACCACGTCCACGGAAGCCGTTTGCCACAAGCGAGGGTGAGGAATGCCTGCATCTTGTTCTGTGGTTCTTTCCCAGCGGCCATAGGGGCTGCCCAAGGAGGCCCAGCCCCTCCACAACCCCCACCTGGAAGCGGCTCCTGGCGCCCTCGTCCTGACGGCCTCTCCACCTGCTGGGCACATCCCTCACCTCCTCACTCTTGTGACATCAGAGGGTCCCCACAGAGCGGTGAGGGATGCAGCAGGTGGTCACGTGTGCTACCGGTGGGGCGGGGTGGCGGGGGACGGCGTGGTGACAGCAGCACCAGCTTCCCTGTGACAGGTGCTTACTTCTCCTGCAACAGTGCAAACAGCTCTGGTCTGGTCTCTATGCTCTTCACTAGGTCCCTGGACACAAAAGAATGGGGGATGCAGACCACAGACATGGCTGTTTTGTGCACAGTTGTCCCAGGGACAGCACATGTGATGTCATCAGATATGGGGCCGGGGCTCAGAGTGGGGGGGGGGGCTCCGGGCAAAGCAAGGCTTCCAGGGGTCTGAAGATGTCGGGTCGTGCTGATTCCTGAACCAGAGCTCAGACCCACACACACTTTGTGGTGTGATTTCAGACCCAAATCACAGCTTGGAAGGAAGAACTCGTCAGTTAGAATTTACTACTCGACGCTTTCAGGGTCTGAATTTAAATCAGTAAATTTACTAACAAACCTGTCATATTTACACACTCAGTGGAACTCTGGAGAAGACCTATATGGAATATACTCTGTATGTTCTTAGGCTGTCCACGGTCTCAGGTCCTGTGTCTGAACACAACTGCCTGCAAAGTACGTGTGTGGTGGACAAACCCAGACCAGAACAGTAATTTAATGCAGTACCAGGAGGCCTGAATCTCAATACTTCTCAGACCTGGACTTCTGTTTCTGAGCGTCACTGTCTGCTGGGTCCCCAACACCTGCTGTTGCCTTACACCATCCTGGGCTCATCCTGTTCTGTCTCCGGATCAACTCAGCCTTCCAAATAAATACTTATATGCATTATATAAACATACATACTTAATACGTATAACATAAGTAAAGTAAAGGAGAAACAAATATTGTGTTATTATAATTACATATAAATGTGTATTTTATACGAATATATCCCCTCAATGAGAAACGCTGTTTAACCCAAACACAGACCTGGCTCCAACCCTGCTACTTATTTTTGCTACTCATTACCTGGGGCCCTGGATGTAACCGTGATCCTCACTTTCCTAATCTATAAGCAGAGTTAACGTGGCCACCTTTGGGAGACTGGAAAGGGTGACTTATGATGATACAGCGCTGTGCCTGAAACACAGAAGGTATGCAGTTACTGCTGAACACAACACAGATGTGAGAGCCTGTTCTCTGTCATCAGGTTTCACATCCACTCCAGCACCTGCTTATACTAAATTTTCTCAGCAGCTCGGATGTTGAACTTTGGTCTTAGCCGAGATTATCTCAAACAGTACAGATGCTAATTTGGGGGGATGCACCCTCATTAGCGCACCTTTTAAATTTCTGTTTACTGTCTGGAAGCATGGAGAGGAGACCATGTGAGTGTCCATGTGAACAGCTCTGCTCGAATCCCTCCAAGGCACCTGCCTCACACAGATTCCCACCAATGTTACCCTAAGAACAGCAAAATTCTCACCACCAATGCCCAGCGCCAGACTGACGTTTTTATCAAGATATTTTTCAGGAAAAAAAAAAAGCAACACCTAAGAAATCACCCTGGAAGGTTTCCTTCATGCCTATGGCTTCCCATCATTGAAACAGCGAAGAATCCGCGTTCAGGAGGCCACGGTGGGAAGTGGGGAGCACCTGCCTGATGATGCCTTGCAGCCTTCTCCTCTGGGAAATAATGGCACCGGTGCTGAGCTGCTGGGCCGGTGGCAGGTATGAGGTCCCCACAGCCTTGGCAGTCTGTGCCCTGCTCTCCTCCCCTCTGCCCGACCCTACCTCCTCTTGTTCCGAGAAGGCTCCTGTATCAGTAAGAAGACCCAGTGTGCCGAGGCCGATGGTGCTGTCATGGACAGCTTGCTGGAATCTTACTGACAATCTTCAGGGAGGAACAACTCCTAAATGGACCATCATGGGGACATGAGCACTTTCATTTGTGAAAGTGTGGGCTTCCCTGAAACGAATGTGACTGAGTAGTTCAGCTGCAGTGTGTCTTAGTCCTAGGGAGGCACCAGGAGAGGGGCCAAATAATGGGCGCCCACCGCGAGCCTGCTTCTGCAGTCCTGAGTTTGGAGGACATTGGCAGTCCTTCCTCTCCCCAGGGACACAGGAGGGTTGCTTCCCTTGCACCTCCTGGGTGCTGTGGGGGTGTCTGGACATGCTGGGCTTCATGTCCTCAGGAGCTCAGAGCCTGAAGGCGGTTAAGCAGCTTGCACAGGAGGTCTCAGGGGCCAGGGGCCCCCAGAGAGGAGCCTTTCCCACACAGAGGGACCAGGCACATGGGACGAGCTTCCCTGGGCGGCCTCCAGGGAAACCATGAAGCTCCTCACAGAGCAAGTCATGCACTTGTCCATCTGTCCCATGGCAGGCAGGTCTTGCAGCTGTGACCACTGGGCTGGCCCCATGACCCCCCGGAGCAGCTGCTTGGCCTAATGTGGTCCATGTGGGCTTGAGCTATGACACCAGTCAACTCTCGTGGGCAGCTCTTCCCTCTGGGGCAGAGAAGAAGGGCCATGGGCCCCATGCGGTGGGGGTTTGCCTAATTCTCTTTAAATAGACCCAGAATTAAGATAGTTTCTTAACAGCTTCAGCTTTTCCTGCCTCTCCTGTCCTCATTTACTTTGAGAGCACCACGTGTCCAGACAATGGGCACTGTATGCCTCAGCCCTGACCCTCCCCGCTGGAGTGCCGAGGCCAGGTGCCCCCCCCGCCCCCGGCAGTCCTCGCGAGCCCGTGGTGCACGCAGGAAGGAGCCCACAGCAGCTGCCTGGTGAGGCCACCCCCGCTGCTGGGAACCAACTTCACATGCTCTTCAGGAGAAGAGTCCCAGCAAATGGAGGCAGCTTCTTCCCAGCTGCTTGGCTGTCTCCACAGTGGGGTGGCTGTTTTAATCCAGTGGGTTTCCCACTGAAATAATATTTCTCATTTGTTTTCTCTCCAAGGAGCAACTCTTAAAGGCTCAAGTAGCTATCAAATATTAATTATTATTGAGGGAAAAGGTTTATTCTGAAATCGTTTTCCACAGCTAAATTAAGACATACATCTCAGGAACAAATAGCCAGTGCCACACAGTATGGTGTTAGCATTTCATAAGAAATATGTAAATAATTTTTCTATTTAAATTTGACATATTTTGAGTGGAAACATTTAGTCTGTTATTCTAAAATATAAATTCATTAATTTTGTGAAGACAGCTATCTAAATTACTTACACTGTATAAATTTTTAAATATCACAATACAATTATTAAAAGCAAATGAACTTTACTGACAACAGATCGTTGCCATATTCTTCAAACTGAAATTATTATCATAAGATGAAAAATCTCTTATGAAACACGAATAATGGAGAAAAAATATGACCTGATTCTTCCTAGACTCTTCATGGGTGTTTGGAAGCCAGCGGGCTTGCCACCATTACCCAATCTACTTAAGATAAGGATCAATAAAATACTGAAGCACATGATGAAAAGGAGAGGAGGATGAGAAAATATAATTTCTAAAAAAATATGATATTATTAAGTAGGCTTGGGGGCTTCAAAGAAGAGCCAGAGCCCCAGCACAATCCCATAACCAATGTAGCTACCCACCAATGTGGTGAAGCCACGTCTTGCATAAAGCTTGTTAGACACAGCTTGGGTCCATGTGACAAAGATGGATGAAGAAAGTTCTAAGAGACAGTCATTTCCAATTTACAAAGGGAAAAGCCAACATTTTGTGAACTAATAATAATGGGGAGAAACAAATCCATCTCAAACAGGTATACGAGAGCTTCTGAGCCTTGCCGCAACTGTGTAAGAATGTGGCTCCATTCTGACTTCAGCGTCAGCGTCCTAACTGCCATGCAACAAGTTAGCCCTGAGCTCAGTGGCTGAAACGACACAAACTTACTGCTTATCACTGCAGGAGGGCAGGACTCTGACGGTGTGAGCAGGGCTGGTCCTCAGGGTCGCCGGTGGCGAGTCTGGTCCTCACTGTCCCATACCTCCTCTCGCACGGGGACCAGCAAGTACATGGCCACGTGGCAGCCCAGGATCCCCTCCCCATCTCAGATCTCAGACACACCTGCAAGGTCCCTTCTGCATGGTAGTAACATACACTTTCACGGGCTCCAGGGATCGGGCCATAGCCATCTTTGAGGTTGTTGGCTACCACAATCCCAAGGGACTAGAAAATACAGTTATATACGTGAATATTCAATCATGGTTGTTTAACAGATGAATGGCTGATGGAAAAAGCATTTTCCTAATGCTAAATTACCCAGTCTCTTCTCTCAGCCCCTGCAGCCAGCCTGCCTGGTCCACACTCTGGTCTACACCCTGGCACCATTTATACCCCTTGGAGAACTACTAATTTCCCGAGAATCAGTTCCTCACCTGTAAAATGGCAGTAATCAAGAGCTTGCCTGAACGAGGTAATGAGGACTGCATGAATAGACAGGAGGTGCTCAAGCATACTGAGCACACGGTAAACGCTACAAAGCTGTTCATTACAGAAGGCAGAGTTCTAGGCCCAGAGCACACAGTGGTTCAAATTCCGGCTCAAGCATGCACTAGCCATGTTCCTTGGTAAACGAATTAACATCTTGTGTGCTACGTTTTACCCCTATCTGCACAAAGCAGGTAATCATGATAAATACACAGCATTTAGGAGGATTCCTGCCATAGAAAACCTGCTCTGTAAATCATGGCAGTCATTGTGGTCATCACAATTACTATTCCTTTCTGACCATGTCCACCTGGTTCCCCTCCTCCCAGCCTACCTCTGGCAGCCACCAATCTGTCACTGTTTCTATGAGGATGTTTTTTTTTTTTTTTTAGATTCTACATATCAGTGAAATCATACAGTATTTGTCTTTCTCTGATTCACTCCGCTTAGTATGATCCCATCAAGGTCCATCCAAGCTGTCACAAATGGTAGGATTTCCCATTTTCCTAAGGCCATATACGATTCCATTGTAGATGCAGATGTAGGTACACCTACATTCTTGCTCCATGAGGTTGCTTCCTATCTTGGTGCTTGTGAATAGGCTGCAGTGAACATGGGAATACAGGGATCTCTCCCAGACAGTGATTTCATTGCCTTTGGATATATTCCCAGAAATGGAATTGTGGGGTCATATGATGGTTCTATTTTTAATGTCTTGAGGAACCTCCATACTGTTCTCCAGAGCGGCTGCACTAGTTTGCATTCCCACTGGGAGTGCACAAGGTTCCCCTTTCTCCACATCATCCCAACACCTGTTGCTTCTTGTGTTGTTGATTCTAGCCATTCTGACCGGTGTGAGGTGATATCTCACTGTGGTTTTGATTTGCATTTCCCTGATGATGAGTGATGTTGAGCATCTTTTCATGTGTCTGTTGGCCATCTGGATGTCTTCTGTGGAAAAATACCTGTTGAGTTTCTCTACCTGATTTTTAATCAAACTGTATGGTCTTTGCTCTTGAGCTATATGTTCTTTGTAAATGAATATTAATCCCTTACAAATCAAATATTTCCTTTTTGTTGATGGTTTCCTTTGCTGTGCCTTTTTATTTTTTTCTTAGAAAGGGAGTGTGGGGGAGGAACAGAGGGAGAGAATCTCAAGCAGACTCCCTGCTGAGCACAGAGCCTGATGTGGGGCTCAATTTCACAACCTTGAGATCATGAGCTGAGTAGAAATCCAGAGTTGGACGCTTAACCAACTGAGCCACCCAGGTGCCCCGGTGCAGAAGCCTTTCTGTGTGATGTTCCACTTGTTTATTTTTGCTTTTGTTGTCTTTGCGTTTGGGGTCAAATTTCAAAAATCATCAACAAGACTAATATCAAGGCACTTATACCCTACATTTTCTTCTAGGAAGTTTATGGTTTCAGGTCTTACATGCAAGTCTTTCATCCATTTTGAGTTCATTTTTGTGTATGGTGTAAGAAAGTGGTCCAATTTCATTCTTTTGCAAGTAGCTGCCCAGCTTTCCAAACACCATTATTGAAGAGACTCTCTTTTTTCCATTGTATATTCTCGGCTCTTTTGTAATAAACTAATTGACCACATAAGCATAGGTCTATTTCTGGGCTCTCTATTCTATTCTACTGATCTATGTGTCTGTTTTTATGCCAATACCAGATGGTTTTGATTACTATAAGTTTGTACTATAGTTTGAAATCAGGTAGCATGATGCCTTCAGCTTTGTTCTTTTTCAAGATTGTTCTGGCTTTTCTTATTTTTTCTTGGCTTCATACAAATTTCAGGATTGTTCTAGTTCTGTGGAAAATGCTATAGGAATTTTGATGGGGAGTGCACTGAATCTGTAGATTACTTTGGGTAGTATGGACATTTTAATGATATTAATTCTTGCAATCCATGATCATAAGTTATCTTTTCATTTATTTGTGTTTTCTTCAGTTTCTTTCATTGATGTCTTATAGCTTTCCGTGTACAGGTCTTTAACCTCCTTGGTTAAATTTATCCCTAAGTATTTTATTCTTTTTCATGCAATTTCCAATTGGATTTTCTTAAATTTTCACTTTGATAGCTTCTTATTACTATATGGAAATACAATAGATTTTTGTGTATTTGTCTTTTTGTATATTTGTAGATCTGCATATTTGCTCAATTTATTACTTCTAATAGTTTTTGGTAGAGTTTTTAGGGTTTTCTCTATATAATACCATGTCACTGCAAATAGAGACAGTTTTACTTCTTCCTTTCCAATATCGATGCCTATTATTTCCTATTCTTGCCTAATTCCTCTGGCTGGGACTTTGATTCCTATGCTGAATAGGACCAGGGAGAGTGGCATCCTTCTCCTACATCTGACCTTCGATGAAAACCTTTCAGCTTCTCACCACCGAATACCCTGCTAGCTGTGGACTTAGCAGTTAGGGTGGGCTTTACTGGATTGAGGTACATTCCCTCTGTATACAGTCTGTTGAGCATTTTCATCATGAAGAGATGTTGAATTTTATGAACGACATTTTTCTGCACCTGTTGAGATGATGGGATGATGTCTGTCCTTTGTTTTGTTAATGTGGGGGTAGCACAGTGACTGAACTATGGATAGTGAAACCACTGTGCATCCTTGGGACAAATACCCTTGACCAAGGTATACGATCCTTGTACTGTACTGTTGAATTCAGTCTGCGAATATTTTGTTGAGGATCTCTGCATCGATGTTGATCAGGAATACAGGCCTGTAATTTCTTTTCTTTTTTTTTTAATTTTTTATTGTTATGTTAATCACCATACATCATTAGTTCTTGATGTAGTGTTCCATGATTCATTGTTTGTGCATAACACCCAGTGCTCCATGCAATGTGCCCTCTTTAAGACCCATCACCAGGCTAACCCATCCCCCCACCCTCCTCCCCTCTAGAACCCTCAGTTTGTTTTTCAGAGTCCATCGTCTCTCATGGTTCGTCTCCCCCTCCAATTTACTCCCCTTCATTCTTCCCCTCCTGCTATCTTCTTTTCTTTTTTCTTAACATATCTTGCATTATTTGTTTCAGAAGTACAGATCCGTGATTCAACAGTCTTGCACAATTCACAGCGCTCACTATAGCACATACACTACCCAATGTCTATTACCCAGGCACCCCATCCCTCCACCTCCCACCACACCAGCAACCCTCAGTTTATTTCCTGAGGTTAAAAATTCCTCATATCAGTGAGGTCATATGATACATGTCTTTCTCTGATTGACTTATTTCACTCAGCATAACACCCTCCAGTTCCATCCATGTCGTTGCAAATGGCAAGATCTCATTCCTTTTGATGGCAGCATAATATTCCATTGTGTATATATACCACTTCTTCTTTATCCATTCATCTGTCGATGGACATCTTGGCTCTTTCCACAGTTTGGCTATTGTGGACATTGCTGCTATAAACACTGGGGTGCACGTACCCCTTTGGATCCCTACATTTGTATCTTTGTGGTAAATACCGAGTAGTGCAACTGCTGGATCAAATGGTAGCTCTATTTTCAACTGTTTGAGGAATCTCCATACTGTTTTCCAGAGTGGTTGCACCAGCTTGCATTCCCACCAACAGTGTAGGAGGGTTCCTCTTTCTCCACATCCCTGCCAATATCTGTTGTTTCCTGACTTGTTAATTTTAGCTATTCTGACTGGTGTGAGGTGGTATCTCATTGAGGTTTTGATTTGGATTTCCCTGATGCTGAGCGAGGTTGAGCACTTTTTCATGTGTCTGTTGGCCATTTGGATGTCTTCTTTGGAAAAATGTCTGTTCATGTCTTCTGCCCATTTCTTGATTGGATTATTTCTCTTTGGGTGTTGAGTTTGATAAGTTCTTTATAGATTTTGGATACTAGCTAGCCCTTTATCTGTTATGTCATTTGCAAATATTTTCTCCCATTCTGTCGGTTGTCTTTTGGATTTGTGGACTGTTTCCTTTGCTGTGCAAAAGCTTTTTATCTTGATGAAGTTCCAATAGTTCATTTTTGCCCTGGCTTCCCTAGCCTTTGGCAATGTTTCTAGGAAGAAGTTGCTGTGGCTGAGGTGGAAGAGGTTGCTGCCTGTGTTCTCCTTTAGGATTTTGATGGACTCCTGTCTCACGTTTAGGTCTTTCAACCATTTGGAGTCTATTTGTGTGTGTGGTGTAAGGAAATGGTCCAGTTTCATTCTTCTGCATGTGGCTGTCCAATTTCCCCAACACCATTTGTTGAAGAGACTGTCTTTTTTCCACTGGACATTCTTTCCTGCTTTGTCAAAGATGAGCTGACCATAGAGTTGAGGGTCCATTTCTGAGCTCTCTATTCTGTTCCACTGATCTGTGTGTCTGTTTTTGTGCCAGTACCATACTGTCTTGATGATGATAGCTTTGTAATAGAGCTGGACGTCCGGAATTGTGATGCCGCCAGCTTTGCTTTTCTTTTTCAAGATTCCTCTGGCTATTCGGGGTCTCTTCTGGTTCCATACAAATTTTAGGATTATTTGTTCCATTTCTTTGAAAAAGGTGGATGGTATTTTGATGGGGATTGCATTGAATGTGTAGATTGCTCTAGGTAGCACTGACATCTTCACAATGTTTGTTCTTCCAATCCATGAGCATGGAACGTTTTTCCATTTCTTTGTGTCTTCTTCAATTTCTTTCATGAGTATTTTATAGTTTTCTGAGGACAGATCCTTTGCCTCTTTGGTTAGATTTATTCCTAGGTATCTTATGGTTTTGGGTGCAATTGTAAATGGGATCGACTCCTTGATTTGTCTCTCTTCTGTCTTGTTGTTGGTGTATAGGAATGCCACTGATTTCTGTGCATTGATTTTATAGCCTGCTACTTCACTGAATTCCTGTATGATTTCTAGCAGTTTTGGGGTGGAGTCTTTTGGGTTTTCCACATACAGTATCATATCATCTGCAAAGAGTGAGAGTTTGACTTCCCCTTTGCCGAATGGGTGCCTTTGATTTCTTTCTGTTGTCTGATTGCTGTGGCTAGAACTTCTAATACTATGTTGAATAGCAGTGGTGAGAGTGGACATCCCTGCTGCGTTCCTGACCTTAGGGGAAAAGCTCTCAGCTTTTCCCCATTGAGAATGATATTCGCTGTAGGTTTTTCATAGATGGCTTTTATGATATTGAGGTATGTACCCTCTATCCCTATACTCTGAAGAGTTTTGATCAAGAAAGAATGCTGTACTTTGTCAAATGCTTTTTCTGCATCTATTGAGAGGATCATATGATTCTTGTTCTTTCTTTTGTTAATGTACCGTATCACGTTGATTGAATTGTTTGAACCGGCCTTGCAGCCCAGGGATAAATCCCACTTGGTCATGGTGAATAATCCTTTTAATGTACTGTTGGGTCCTATTGGCTAGTATTTTGGTGAGAATTTTTGCATCCATATTCACCAAGCATTTTGGTCTGTAATTCTCCTTTTTGATGGGGTCTTTGTCTGGTTTGGGGATCAAGGTAATGGTGGCCTCGTAAAATTGAGTTTGGAAGTTTTCCTTCCATTTCTATTTTTTGGAACAGTTTCAGGAGAACAGGTATTAATTCTTCTTGAAATGTCTGATAGAAGTCGCCTGGGAAGCCATCTGGCCCTGGGCTTTTGTTTGTTGGGAGATTTTTGATGACTGCTTCAATTTCCTTAGTGGTTATAGGTCTGTTCAGGTTTTCTCTTTCTTCCTGGTTCAATTTTGGTAGTTGATACATCTCCAGGAATGCACCCATTTCTTCCAGGTTATCTAATTTGCTGGCATACAGTTGCTCATAATATGTTCTTATAATTGTTTGTATTTCTTTGGTGTTGGTTGTGATCTCTCCTCTTTCATTCATGATTTTGTTGATTTGAGTCTTTTCTCTTTTCTTTTTGATAAGTCTGGCCAGGGGTCTATCAATCTTGTTAATTCTTTCAAAGAACCAGCTCCTAGTTTCGTTGATCTGTTCTACTGTTCTTTTGGTTTCTATTTCATGGATTTCTGCTCTGATCTTTATTATTTCTCTTCTCCTGCTGGGTTAAGGCTTTATTTGCTCTTCTTTCTCCAGCTCCTTTAGGTGTAGGGTTAGGCTGTGTATCTGAGACCTTTCTTGTTTCTTGAGAAAGGCTTGTATTGCTATATACTTTCCTCTCAGGACTGCCTATGCTGTATCCCAAAGATTTTGAACAGTTGTGTTTTCATGTTCATTGGTTTCCATGAATTTTTTTAACTCTTCTTTAATTTCCTGGTTGACCCATTCATTCTTTAGTAGGATGCTCTTCAGCCTCCATGTATTTGAGTTCTTTCTGACTTTCCTCTTGTGATTGAGTTCTAGTTTCAAAGCATTGTGGTCTGAAAATATGCAGGGAATAATCCCAATCTTTTGGTACCGGTTGACACCTGATTTATGACCTATGACCTTATGTGATCAATTCTGGAGAATGTGCCATGGGCACTAGAGAAGAATGTGTATTCCGTTGCTTTGGGATGGAATGTTCTGAGTATGTCTGTGAAGTCCATTTGGTCCAGTGTGTCATTTAAAGTCTTTATTTCCTTGTTGAATTTTTGCTTAGATGATCTGTCCATTTCAGTCAGGGGGGTGTTAAAGTCCCCCACTATTATTGTATTGTTGTCAATGTGTTTCTTTGCTTTTGTTATTAATTGCCTTAAATGATTGGCTGCTCCCACATTAGCGGCATAGGTAATTATAATCGTCAGATCTTCTTGTTGGACAGACCCTTTAAGTAGGATATAGTGTCCTTCTTCAACTCTTAATACAGTCTTTGCTTTAAAATCTAATTTGTCTGATATAAGGATTGCCACTCCAGCTTTCTTTTGGTGTCCATTAGCATGGTAAATGGTTTTCCACCCCCTCACTTTCTTTCTTTTTTTTTTTTTTAAAGATTTTATTTATTTATTTGACAGAGAGACACAGTGAGAGCAGGAACACAAGCAGGGGGAGTGGGAAAGGGAGAAGCAGGCTTCCCGCTGAGCAGGGAGCCCGATGTGGGACTCGATCCCAGGACCCTGGGATCATGACCTGAGCCGAAGGCAGACGCTTAACGACTGAGCCACCCAGGCGCCCCCACCCCCTCACTTTCAATCTGGGGGTGTCTTTGGGTCTAAAATGAGTCTCTTGCAGACAGCATATTGAATGGTCTTGTTTTTTAATCCAATCTGATTGCCTGTGTCTTTTGATTGGGGCATTGAGCCCATTTACATTCAGGGTAACTATTGAAAGGTATGAATTTAGTGGCATTGCATTGCCTGTAAGGTGACTATTACTGTGTATTGTCTCTGTTCCTTTCTGGTCTATGCTGCTTTTAGGCTCTCTTTTTGCTTAGAGGACCCCTTTCAATATTTCTGTAGGGCTGGTTTTGTGTTTGCAAATTCCTTTAGTTTTTGTTCGTCCTGGAAGCTTTTTATCTCTCCTTCTATTTGCAATGACAGCCTAGCTGGGTATAGTATTCTTGGCTGCATATTTTTCTCATTTAGTGCTCTGAAGATATCATGCCAGTCCTTTCTGGCCTGCCAGGTC
>NW_027397072.1:878654-886220 GCF_003265705.2 Callorhinus ursinus | reverse complement strand
TACTATTAGATGTCAGGGTGTTGACCTATTTTTATTGATTTTGAGAGGGGTTCTCTGTGCCTCCTGGATTTTGATGCCTGTTTCCTTCCTCACATTAGGGAAGTTGTCTGTTATTATTTGCTCCAATATACCTTCTGCCCCTCTCTCTCTTTCTTCTTCTTCTGGGATCCCAATTATTCTAATGTTTTGTCTTATCGTATCGCTTATCTCTCGAATCCTGCCCTTGTGATCCTGTAGTTGTTTATCTCTCTTTTTCTCAGCCTCTTTGTTTTCCATCATTTGGTCTTCCATATCGTTGTTTCTCTCTTCTGCCTCATTTATCCTAGCAGTTAGTGCTCCCATTTTTGATTGCACCTCATTAATAGCCTTTTTGATGTCGACTTGGTTAGAATTAGTTCTTTTATTTCTCCAGAAAGGGTTTCTCTAATAACTTCCACAGTTTTTTCAAGCCCAGCTAGTATCTTTAAAGTCATGATTCTGAACTCTAGGTCCGACATCATACTAATGTCAGTATTGAGTAGGTCCCTGGCTGATGGTAGTATCTCTTGTTCTTTTTGCTGAGGTGATTTTTTTCGTCTTGTCATTTTGTCCAGAGGAGAACAGATGAATGAGACAATAGAATGCTAACAGGTTAACAACGTCTCCAGCAAATATACTGTATACAAATCAGAAAAGACCTGAAACCAGGGTACAGGAAATGGAAAGAAAGAGGGAAAAAAAAAAGGAAAAAGAAAAGCTAAAAACAAACAAAAACAGAACAAAACAAAAAACAGAATGTGATCAAATATGATCAGGCTAGTGCACAGATCAGTGCCACACACTACCTTCTGGGCATATTTTGGTTTGTTAGAACAAAGTGCCTGCTAAAATTTTAAAGGAAGAAAGACATATGTACAAAATAAGGGTTGATACAATGAAGGGATGGCAGATGACTGTAAAGATGAAAATTATAAAAGAGTTTATAAAAGGAATTGATAAGTTGTTTTTAAAAGGAAAGAGGAAAATTTAAAAAGAAAAAGAAAAAAGAAAAAAAAGAAAAAAAAAAGGGAGAGAATGTGATCAGGCAGGAGAATAGAACAAAGCCATACACTAGTGATTTCGGGTATATTTTGATCTGTTAGAAGAAATTGTATCTCAAAATTTTAAAGAAAAAACAACTTATATATATATGCCAAAAATAAGGGTAACTACTATGGAGGGATAAAGATATGACTCCAAAAATGAAAAATAAAAAATATTTCTTTTAAAAAAGGGATTGTTAAGATGTTGTTTGAAAAAAGGAAAAAGAAAAATTAAAAAAAAACAGTTAAAAAAATTAACTTTGAAAAACTAATGAATTATGGTAAAAAAGCTATGAATTCTATGTGCAGTATTCCCCTAGCGCTGGAGTTCTCCCGTTCTCCTTGATCGGTCAACTTGGTCTTGGCTTTCTGGCTGTTCCTGCTGATCTTCTGGGGGAGGGGCCTGTTGCCGTGGTTCCCAAACGTCTTTGCCGGAGGCGGAATTACCCCGCCCTTGTTGGTCTGGGCCAAAGCGAGCTGCTTAGGTTTGTTCTCAGGAACTTTTGTTCCCTGCAAGCTCTGGTACAGCTTTGGAGGACCAGGGTGAAAATGGTGTCCTCCTCCCAATCTCCGCCGGAAGGAGCTGAGAACTCGGGGCCCTGCTCCTCAGTGTGCCCCCAGAGAAAAGCAGTCACTCCCGTGTCCCCGGTCTCCGGCCGCACTCCGTGCTCACCCGGCCTGTGACCGAGCGTTGCTATCTCTGGCACCGGACCCCGTGTGGAGTCTCCAAACCCAGCAGATCCCTGCGGTGCGCTCCCGCGCCGCTCTTCCCAGGGGAGGAAAGGGGAGTCTCCCCATCTCTGCCGCTTGTTGGGTCCCTGCTGGAGGAGCTGTAGCCCGACTGGGCCGCGGATCACAGTTTATGGCCACCCCGAGCTGAGAGCCCGCGCCTCGGCTCTATCTCTGCAGCCGGCTTCCCCACTCCGATACCTGGGAGCTCTGCCGCACTCAGGCACCCCCGGTCTTTCTGTGACCCCGAGGGTCCTGCACCACACTGTCCCGTGAGGGTTCCACCCCCCGCTTAGCCACTGGAGCGCCGTCCCTCAGCGGAGCCGAATTCTAAAAGTTCCGATTTTTTGCTCCGCGGCTCTGTCACTTGCCAGAAGCGGCCGACGGAGGTCCCCCTCCCCCGCCGTCTATCCTCCCGAATATCATCTCGGATTCACTTCTCCGCACATCCTACTTCCAGTAAGTGGTCGCTTCTCTGTTCAGAAAGTTGTTGCTACTCTCTTCTTCGGTTTCCTGTTGAGTTCGTAGGTGTTCAGAATGGTTTGATCCCTATTGAGCTGAATTCCTGAGACCAGACGAAATCCAGGTCTCCTACTCCTCCACCATCTTGCTCCGCCCCAGGTTCTAACTCTTGTAGATTATAAAGAACCAAATAACAGCAGAACAGACATTTATACTGAATGGATAGAGAATTCAATGTCCCTGCCACATGGGAAGCCTGGGAGGCAGAGCTCACGTGGCTCAGGTGGCAGGCCACGTCTTACTCCCCATGGGAACTGTGAGCACCTTTACAGGAATGCTGACCCATGTGCCCAGCCGAGCTCACCATGCAGGTCCCGCAGGACTCAGCCAGGTGTTGCCGGGACATCCGCAGTAGCACGGGGGAAGTGATGAGGCTGCTGGCTATGCATCATTGTGATCCGTCTCTCAACAGAACAGCCTCCAGCAGCTCCAGCTGATGTGTCAGAGTTCCACAACTCTCCTGTGCCCATGGTGGCATGGCCACCTCAGGCCGGGGGTGGCTCCCTGTTGAGAGGCTTCATTGCGGGCATCCCTCTCCGACCACAGCTTCAAGATGCTACTGTGGTTGTTTAAATTCTGTGCTGTCAGTCACGTTAGTGAAAGGTGGCCTGGAAACCCCACCCATCGCACTCTCCCACAGAAGTCAACCTCCCCTAGAAGACACGGCAGATGAATCCCACACGTGACCGTCCTCAGTGTCGACGTGCTAGGCCCCGCCCGTCACCCCGTGCCTTCTGCTGCAATGTTACGTGATAAGCTTTCCAGCCACGCACGAGGACACCAACAGGACAGACGCGCAGTTAGACAAACTGATAGAGAGGCGGACACACAAACCACCTGGTGGCCTTCCATGGACATGTTGCCACATGCGTGATATCCATATGCACACCCAATGCTCACTGGCCTTTACATTCTTCTGGAAAGAATCACTGTGAAGCCCTTGCTCACAGAGTCTGAACCCAGGCCCAGAGCATCAGGAGACCACTAAGCCATGTGCAATCAGCTTCTTCCAGCTATGTTTCTTTACAACACTCTGAGATTGAGAAGAAAGAGGACAAACAATTCTGCAGCCCTCCTGCTGTCAGGGAAGGAATCTTCCGCTGCACTTTCCCACCTAGGCTAACCCCCATGTCTCACCCGAACCTCATCTCTGTCGTGAACTGAATGTCTGTGTCCCCAGTCCCCTGACATGAAGGTGCTGGGTGCCTGTGGGAGGTGACGAGGTCACCTTGTAAAAGGCTCCCGCAGCCTCCCTTGCTCCTCCTCTCATGAGGACATGGTCAGGAGAGGCCTGTACGAACCAGGTCCTCACCCGACGTCCAGCCTCCAGAACCTGGAGCGAGATGCATCTGCTGTCCAAGCCGCCCAGATGAGGTGTTTTATTCCTGCAGCCGAGCAGACTGGCCCATGCCAGCCTACCTCTTCACTCAAACTGCGGGACACGCCCGCAGGCTCCAGTCCCTGTGCCCCAGGACCCAGTGCAGCTTGGAGGAGCTACCAGTGTCACCTGCAGGCCAGGGGCGACCGTGCCAACAGTCCAGCCAGGACTGGAGCCCCACTGGCTCCCAAGACCTGCATACGTCCTGCACTGCGGCTGCTCCCCTTGCAGTCCATATTCCCCAAACCCCACGGGATGTGACGCGGTGCTACGTATGTTCTTTACTTGTCTTTGGATGGCTGGCCCGATGGCTAATACTCCCACTTCCGATACTCTGGGCGCACTGCCTTCCACTTCTCCAGCCCCGTGGGCTTTTCTCCTGACCCCAGAACCCTCTGAGCACTTTCACTGAATGCCCCAGTCGCAACGGTCAGGCTTGTAGGAAGGTAGGCCATGCGGAAAATCTTCCTGACGTATTTGTAGAGCAACAAGAGGAATGGCCGTTTTCCCAAGATCAGTGAATAGGGGTGAGGTTACCCCACTGGGATCTGATAGGAAAACATGCAGTTTCTGAAATTCATCAGCCCAGGTTCTCAGGGAGGGAAAGCAGAAAGCTGAATGAGTTCAACGACCTGCTGTCAAACGAGGATCCTCCTGCCACAGATGTGCCCAGAGAGCCACACCTGGGCCCACGGACGGCAGCAGACGGGGGGCTCCACTGCAGGGGAGCAGGGGAAAAGGGACAGGAAACGAGGCAAATGGGGTGAGCCCAGGGTGAGGGCTGCTCTTCCACATGAGGGAAGGGGGGCAGGGCCCACGCCTGGCGAGCCAGAGACTTGACTGCGAGGGGCCCCCAGCAGAGCCGCTGCCCCTGTGAGCATGAAGGTGCCTAATGCCCATTCTGGATGCCGAGGACAGCACCCTGACCCCCTGTTCAACCCCTGGAAGGAAGATAACCTCACACATGTTGTAAAAACATGGCGGTTGCATAGAGTCAGTAAAGGTCATGGTGACTACTTGGAATAAAACATCCTCATGGATGTGTGATTCATCACTTACAACTAGATCACATCTTAGGCACGAGAGACAATTAAATCCTGGTGTGAGCGTAGGGAAGGCACTTCACAGTACAGATTTACTATAACCCTTTCTTGGCATAAATTCCTCAAGTCAACATTGATATTTTAAGAGCAAACTTAGTTTTTCTGTATGTGTGTATGTGTAGGTGACTACAACCAACAAGCCAACCTGAGAAAGGAGCTTTACAGCTAATCAATCGACAGACAGCAGTCTGAGGGCACCTTCTCTAGAAAGGCCTGGGGATGTGTGAAAATGCTGGGTCTCAGGGACACGTACGGCTGAGGTGTCTATCTGTGTCCTTCCTCCCCCTGAGCACGAGCTCGGGCCCTGAGTCACACCCGTCCGCTACTGCCATCCATGTGGATAAACAGCGTGGGGAGCAGGAAATGCCACTGGGCCCCTGAAGATCTCGCCATCCCTTACCTAATGGGAGCTTCAGAAATGACGGCGCGTCCCTGAGATACTCAACAGTGATGGTCACTTCGTCGCCGGCATTTCTCAAAAGATGCACCTGTCAATGTGACAAAAAACAGCTACTTTACCATCACAAAAGGACCACAGCGTTAAAAAAACAAGATTCCTATGCACCTGGCCTATTTCTCAACAACTCTACATTGGTGATTACCCGAGACACTGAGACCCTGCGGGCTCCAGAAGGAGCCGCACGCCCGCAGTCCACACCACCAGTGAGCCATCTACACGGACGCTCATGCGCACCACTGGGGGCATGCCACCATTCAACCACAGACCGGGCTCACTCCAGGATGATCTACTAGAAAGTCATGTCAGGTGAGGCGTCCGTTTATTGGCACAAACAGCCAATTTTCAGACATTGGCAGAACCCAGGCAAGCTGGGTAATGAAGACACAGCAGATCATAAGCACGAGCTTCGAGGTTTCAATGACATTTGAATCCTGGAGACATGAACGGGCGTCCCTTCAACGTGCCCATGCTTCTCTGCTGAGCGTCACGTTATCTTCAGTGTTTGGTCACTTCATCCACCATCGCTGGGCTTCCATTTCTTGTCACATCTCTGCACACTCACTGACATGGAAGCAAGTGTGATGTTGCTGCTCCAGAGCCCAGAGGGGACTGGAATTCACCAGAGTCCGGCTGGTGCACGGCCAGCCCGCCCTCGTCGCACGGCTCTCCCCCACTCCCTTATTTGTCCCATCACCCCGGGGCCAGCACCTTACACGGATACCACAGCTTTCTCAGACACCTGCTATCATCCGCCCCACAGCCCAGAGCCACACACATGCTCTCCTCTATCATCACACGCACCCTCATGGGCACCAGCAGCTCCGCCCCACGGACTGTGCCTGTCCATGGCCCGTGTCCCCTCGACCTTGACCTCACACCTAGGGACCCAGGCCCTGAATTCCCCTCCAAAACGCCAGGCTGGAGCCAGCAAAGCTGCAGACGCACCTCCCTGGGGCCCTACTCCTTCCCCCGGCGGCGCACGGACAGCCGCTGCCTCCCGCATGCCACCCTGTGCTCCATAAGGGTTCAGCTGCACGATCCTGGGGCCTCCCCTCCGCCGCACATGGGGCCAAGGCAGCTGAGGCCGTGCCTTCCGCGCAGCCACCTCGTCCCCCACTGTCTGGATGCAGGTGCACACGGGACACACAGGCCGTTTTCGGCCCTGTCAGCTGCGAGGTCCAGACCCGCCTTCAAACACGCAAGAGACCAACTCACTCGGAAACGGACGCACTTCTCCAGGGAACGCATGGCGGAGGTCGCAGCCCGCAGACCAGGAGGCGCATCGAGGGCATCCCAGGCCGGCAGCCGCCCGTCCGCGCCAGCCTCTCGTCGCTGACAGGACGCAGCAGGGCCTGACCACCGGCGTGGTGCCAGGGGCCCCCCATGCGGCTGTGGGAAGCTCAGCGCTCTCCACCCGACCGAGACCCCAGACAGCCCCGCGGCCGTAGGCAGCGCCCTCCGGATGGGCTGGGATCCCACACAGCGCTTCCGAGGAAGGGGACGGCTCTGGAGCACCCGCGACATCCCGCGCTGACGCAGATCTCAACTTCGAGGAGCCAGCGTGCCCCGCGCAGCCGGAGTCCCAGACCGTGACCGCACCGCAGCAGGCGGATGCGTCCCAGCCACGGCCTGCTCCGGACTCTTGAAGGAGACAGCCACACCGCACCTGAAGTGTCAGGCAACTTCGCGCGCAGGACGCACTGACTCCGGAGCACGAAGCTCTCCCGCCCGCTCGGGACGCTGACGGACCCCGGAAGGGCTCTGCCCTCGAGCTCGGTCGGCTGCGCCCTCGTGGACAGCCCGCCCTGCACGCGATGCGTCCGCTGAGGGCCGAGCGGGCACGGCTCCGGGAGGAGGCGCCTCTCCTCCCCTCCTGTGCCCACCGCGGCGCTCGGGACCCGCACACGTGGCGCTTCCCCAGTTCAGTGCAAAGCGCGCTCGAAACCCCTGTGGGCACCGAACGACGACTTGCGACCGCCCTCCCCCGACCCACCACCGCACAGTGCAGGTGCGCGGGGGAGCCCCCGGAAACGGGAGCTGGTTGCAGCCTGATGCGCCGCTGCGCCCCCAGAACGCGCAGCGACGTCAACGGCCAGCCTTTCCAAAGGATTCGGCTTCTCCCGAGCTCCCCCGAGTTCTCCCGAGCCCCCCCGAGTTCTCCCGAGCTCCCCCGAGTTCTCCCGAGCCCTCCCGAGCTCCCCCGAGCTCCCCCGAGTTCTCCCGAGTTCCCCCGAGTTCCCCCGAGCTCCCACCAAAGGCCCCGAAGCCTTCGAAGAGCCGGGCGTCTGAGCGGCTGCGCGGGCAGTTCGTCGG
>NW_027397072.1:784721-878644 GCF_003265705.2 Callorhinus ursinus | reverse complement strand
CCCACACAGGCGCATGCTCTCTCACACACGCGCGCAGGCACGTGCTCCCACACAGGTGCCTGCCCGGCCCTTCGGCCCCCGGGCCTTCTCCTCTCCCTGGGGTCGGACCGCTCACCCGACCGTGCAAACAAGCTCATACGTCCGACTTCGCTGTGTGTCCACATCTGCACCACCACGTCTGTCCTCCAGCTCGCTCCCGAGGCTGACCCCACTAACACTCGTCCCTGGGACCGTCCGCCCCAAGCTAGCCCCTGACACCCGTCCTTGTTCAGCGTGAATTCCAAGATCCGTCACTCTACCCCTCACCCCCCGGCAGCGCTGCACCAGCCACGCTCAACCGACCCCCCGCCCGCCCGCCCGCCGCTAAGTCCCCGGAAACGCACCGCTCGGACGGGCTCGGGTGCCTGCCACGTGGTCCCAGCGGTCGGCCCTGCGGGCCCAGCACTTGTCTCTTATGGAGGCTGAGCTCGGGCCCAAACGCACGCGCGTGCCGTCTCGAGCCTCCTCCCGCCGGCGGACAGAACGGTTGGTGCACACGGCGGGCGCCCCACGTGAAGTCCTCCTTCCCCCAACCGCCTGGCATGCTGAGCTCACCACCAGCTCCAGTCTGTTAAAATAACCGGCCTGTTCACCCTATGACTTCAGTGCTTCGTTCCCACGCATGCAGGGGAATAAAAGAAAGGTTTATGAGCGCTCCCCCTTAAGCTCAGTCGTAGAACCAACACACTTTGAACAAAGAAGCTATGTTATTGCAAATGAGTATTGCCACAGTCAGCAGCAGGGAATCCTACGTCAGAGACAGTTCGTGCAGCTGGGCCGTGGGAGCCACGCCAGATCTGCCGGATCGGGGAACCGAGCAGAGACCGGTGCATCCATGCACCTGATGGACCGGGTACCAGCCTAGCTGGCAAGGTGACCTTGACGCACGAACTTCTGTGCAGAGAGGAGACCGTGCAGGGCCAACTACCATGCCTTATAAATCTCCGCAGGGAAGGGAAGCTCAGCATCTGTCTCCAGCCTCCGGGAGCACCGCTGCACAGGGTCCTGTTGCACCGCTGCACAGGGTGCTGTTGCCCTTGGTCGCAGCCAGCGCCCACGCCTCACACTCCTCATGTGTGTGCATGACGGAACTGTGTCAAGAGTCTGGAGAAAGGGTTTTGCCCAAACAGAGACAGAACTGCACTGTGCTTCCCAAAGGAGCATGATGTTAGTTGTTTCTACCTGAATCGCTCCCTTATCCCCAAACAGAACTTACGTGTTAATGCCTCCGCGCTATAACTTCCCTCTCGTTGCTCCTTCCACATGTGAGCCTGGCGCGTGGGTCCACGTGACACCTGCCTGAGCACCGAGAGTCTGCATGGGACCCAGAGTCAATCCTGTGAAATCCTCTTCAAGGGATCTCCGCTCTTACCCGTGTCTCTGCAAACCACACCAACCACAAACCGCCAACTTGTTACCTCCGTGACCCCACTGTCCACTCTCAGCATCTTGAACTCCTTCAGTCCGTGAGAATAAATGCTGGACACTGTGCAGAGACTGGCAGTAAAAGTCACTTGCTCCAGGAATCGCAAGGATGCCTGTGCACGAGTCTGGTGGCGCATCACACCCTCAGGCCTACCCAGCGCACATGGGTCACTATTTACCAAAACCAGATAAAGCTCGGCCGCCACCCTACTTGGCCCCTTGTGACTATTCGTTTGCTGATGTGTCATCTCTTCATGCCCCAGGAAGGGGCCAGTGACTCGGACAGTGGGTTCCTGGCCCTCACGCCCTCGGGGGTCCCTCTGAAGCTTGTGTTTAAAGAGGCACTGGAGGTGTGGTTCACAACATGGTAAGTTCCTGGGAAACAGTGGCTTCGCCCTGAGCCTGGGCTCCCCGCACACCCAGTGGCCTCCGCATCTGTCCTTCACCAAGTATGTCCGCAGGGAACCTCACATCAGACGCTGCTGTGGACTGGTCCCCACACGACGTCCCCAGCTTCTAGTCGTGCCCCTTCACAAGCTCCCAGACACCTGCTGTCATTGGTAACACCTGCTTCATGCTCACATTCTCCCTGTGTCCCTCGCGCTCTTGCCCTCCGCAGCCGGGCGGTATCGTGAGAAGCCCATTCCTCACAGCCTACTCCAGCTGCCCAGCCTGGCCCAGGTGTCTGTGCCCCTTCTCCTCCCACACTCCTGTGCTCCCTAATCACGACCTCTCCGAGAGAATGCCTCAGCCGCTGGGCTCCCCACCGACGTGACTTCACGCCCACGCTCCTGCCTTCTCCCCTACAGGACCTCATGCTCCCCCCACCACAGCCCCATACCCCAGAGACTAAGAATGCCTCCCTCTTCACCAGCGATGCCTGCCGGGGTCTCCAGTCTGGCCACGGCGCCAGGTGTCCCGCTAAGCAGCTGCCCACCCCCCACACCCAGGCAGGACAGTGGGGCTGGAGAAGAACAATGTCTGGCTGAGGAGTCTCACACCACACTCATGGCCGCTATTCTCGGGTGGGCTCTTGGGGCATCAGGAGGCGTTTTTGTCCACGCTCCCGAAGGGGACCTTCCTCCTGGTCGTCTCCCCTCAGATGAACCCCCAGCGTCGCCTCCTCTTCCCACTGCTGGTCCTTGTGGGTCACAGGGCGTGATTCACTGGAAATAAGACTGCCTGCACCACCATCGTGACCCGTGTCACAGTGCTTAGTGGCCCTGCCTCCCCTCTCTGCAGAGGGAGGCCCCTCGGACTGTGAGTCCACCCGCGCAGCCTGCAGCCCCCGTCACCTGGCGACCTGCTCCCCTCGGAGCAGGAACAGACCACCTCCCACCCCAGACGTCCCTTCATGCACATCCGTGTGCACAGCTGCGGCGACAGAAAAACCCTGAAAGACTGCCCCCCGCCAGCCCCTCACTTCCCCAAGCCGGCCCCCGACCATCAAATTGCAAGGCCGGTCCTCAGTCTGCACCTCTGCCAGCCTCCCCACACTCTGCCCTGTGTCCACTCCCCTTGGCCTCAGGATCGACGCCATCCTCACCTCCCTGCTCCCCCCGGGGGTTTCTTTCCTGGTCTAGCAGAACTCGGAATGGTGGGACTGTAAGGGGCAGTCCCTGGGCCCTCCCCCCATACATATGACCACCGTTCTTAGCTATGACATAATGATTTGTATTTATTCCATTATTTATATTCTTTTTTTAAATTTTATTTTATTATGTTAGTCACCACACAATACATCATTAGTTTTTGATGTAGTGTTCCACAATCCATTGTTTTCGTATAACACCCAGTGCTCCATGCAGAACGTGCCCTCCTTAATACCCATCACCAGGATAACCCATCCCCCCACCCCCCTCCCCTCTAGAACGCTGTTTGTTTCTCAGAGTCCACAGTCTCTCATGGTTCATCTCTCGCTCGGATTTCCACCCCCTTCATTTTTCCCTTCCTTCTCCTAATGTCCTCCATGCTATACTTTATGTTCCACAAATAAGTGAAACCATATGATAATTGACTTCCTCTTCTTATTTCACTTAGCATAATCTCCTCCAGTCCCACCCCTGTTGATGTAAAGTTGGGTATTCATCCTTTCTGATGGCTGAGTCATATTCCATTGTATATATGGACCACACCTTCTTTATCCATTCATCTGTTGAAGGGCATCTCGGCTCTTTCCACAGTTTGGCTATTGTGGACATTGCTGCTATGAACGTTGGGGTGCATATGGCCCTTCTTTTCACTACATCTGTGTCTTTGGGGTAAATACCCAGTAGTGCAATTGCTGGGTCATAGGGTAGCTCTACTTTTGAATTTTTTTGAGGCACCTCCACACTGTTTTCCAAAGTGGCTGCACCAACTTGCATGCCCACCAACAGTGTAACAGGGTTCCCCTTTCTCCACAACCTCTCCAACATTTGTTTCTTGCCTTGTCAATTTTTGCCATTCAGACTGGTGTAAGGTGGTATCTCAATGTGGTTTTGACTTGAATTTCCCTGATGACTGATGATGATGAACATTTTTTCATGTGTCTATGAGCCATTTGTATGTCTTCTTCAGAGAAGTGTCTGTTCATACCTTCTGCCCATTCTTTGACTTGATTGTTTGTTTTTTGGGTGTTGAGTTTGAGAAGTTCTTTATAGACCTTGGATACCAGCCCTTTATCTATAGTGTCATTCGCAAATATCTTCTCCCATTCTGTGGGTTGACTCTTTGTTTTGTTGACTGTTTCCTTTGCTTGATGAAGTCTCAGAAGTTCATTTTTGCTTTTGTTTCACTAGCCTTTGTAGATGTATCTTGAAAGAAGTTGATGATGGGTGATGTATTAGGGTTCTACTAGAGAAATAGAGCCATGGAGGGAGATACTGGATTTGTGTGCAAGACCGAGAGAGAGAGAGAACTCTGTAGGTCAGAATTCAGGCTGGAAACCTTCAACAGAATTTGTGGCTTCAGCTGATAGAGTTTTTTCTTCCTCAGAGAGATCTCAAATTTTTTTAATCTTAAGGCCTTCAACTGGTTAGATGAGGCCCACCCACATTATGAAGGGTGACCTGCTCAACTCTAAGTCACTGGCTGTAGACATCAGCCACATCTACCGAATACCTTCACAGCAACACCTAGCTTAATGTTTGACTAGGGAGCTGGGTGCTGTAGCCTAGCCACATGGACAGATAAAACTGTTAATAAACTGACATATTGATATATGATGGTTATTTAAAAATATGTAAAGGAAAAGAGCCACATTTTAAGAATTGGATTATCTTTGTTTGAATGACACATTGGAAGGATCTACTCCTTTGAGTTATAAAGACAATATGTTATTAGGAATATAAATATATGGAAGAATAAATGATCTAAATATAAGCAGAAAGCATGTGACTGTCCCTCAGATGGACGTGGTGCATAGAGCCTACTGGCCAGAACTCAAACATGACTGGTCTTCCCAGAGCCAAATGTCCCAGCTCCACTCCAGTGAGCAGAGGCTGCCAGGGGTTCTGCTGAGGATAGGCTGGACTTGGAAACAGATCGAATGAGGAGCAAGGATGAGTCAAAGGCCCCACATCGGTGTTGGCAGGTGGCATGGGGACAATGCAGGTTGGATGTAGCAGGCCTCCTGGATGGATGGTATGCATGCAGTGGCGAGAGCAGAGGGCTGGCGCAGGTGGGATTCCAGGCCATTCCAGCTCGGTGCCGTGCATCTGGATGGAACCTGGAGCATGCTGGTTTTCTGGGACATGAAGATGGGGCAGGGAATCTCTAAGTGTCCTGTCAATGCCTGGCTTCCTTCAAAGGGATGCAGGATGGTAGATATTTTCCACATGATCACAGAATATGGTCCATCATGTTCTACCTCAGAAGGAAGTAGAAGTGTTGGTCAAACACATGACAACCGATCAGGCCCCCAGTCCATGACCTCAGACCACGACCAATGAGTGAGCACACTCTGTAATTCCACCCTGATACCCACCGGCCGTGGGTCACGCTCTTCGAGTCCATGGATGTTGGTAAGGAAGCCCTTAGGATGCCCACGGACTTGCCCCAGCAAGGCAGTGTTCTCTCAAAGGGATTGCTCTGATTCTCACCATGATACTCCCAATTCAAGCTGGGCCTCCTCCTGGCTGATGCACCCTCACGTGGGAGTCTCATGACCAACACGGGGAGTTTGATGAGCAGCACGTCCTACACCCAAGAAAGGGCATTTCTACAGAATGCTCTGCACGACGACATGCACCCAAGGAAGCTGGGGCAGGGAGGCCAGAGACTGGGTCACAAACGCTCTGTCTTCCTTCCTGACACCCTAACCCCACAGGGACATGCACGGCCCAGGGGGGTCCCAGGAGAAGCATGAATGGGTCTCCGTGTTTTATGAAGCAAGATGCTCATTGGCATCCCCTGCAACCGTCTGCTAGGCAAGCGCTCGCTTGGTAAGCGTCAGAAATATGAGCTCAGGTGTCCCACTGGCCCCTTTCGACTGTTCCCTGTAAACCATCCACGTCAAAACAGCATCTGAAACTAGTTCTCCAAACCTTCAAGTACAGGCTGTTAAGTGTGATTCACTATTTATTATGGGACTTGTGATTATGCAGTCTTTCCCAAGGAAACATTATGACATCAGGTAGCAACATTTTAATAATGGAGAAATGTCAGCTAAAAAGTCAAGATCAAACTTTACCCCTCGGTTCAGGATGGGCATAGATAATTTTGTCACCAGCACCTAAGTAGATAGATTCTTCCGGCCTGCTGGTCCCCCACATCTCAGAGCCATAGACTTCTAAGGGCATGAGAGTGGCCACAATGTGCAGATCCACAGATGGGGGTCTACTGACGGGAACAAGGCAGAGCTGTGATCCTCTCTACCGCCTGGGTTTCCTTCCTGTTGGAGCTGACTGGTTTAGAGTGACCCTGTTTGCTTCCAATCCTATTAACACTGATATCACTTACATGATGCAATCAGAACTGGCTCAATGGTGAGGAAAGTGCCAGAAACGTCCACGTGTCACATTGCCAAACCCTCACCTTGCCACCCCTAACCTCACTTCTCCCAAACCGGCATGCAGACCTGCGCCCACATGCACGTGTCTACACACTTGACAAGAAGAACATCCGTGTTTTCACTTCAATTTAAGCACTGACCAGTCCAGCGACCCCCACGGGATGAACCAGGGGATCACTCATTTACTTTGCTTCCCAGGACATGTCTCTAATAATTTATTGATGTCCGTGGGGAATAACTGGAATAAAGGGGTGCACTCACAGGGGCCTGCTGAGCATCACCACCTGAGCTTCACAGGGAAGGTGGCACCCAAAGCTGTGGTCAACCTGGGGGCACAGGTGAGGCCGCAGCCATGGGCTGGACAGGGACTTCCCACACGGCCCTGGCCCTCCTCCTCCTTCCTGGCTTCTGTGTCCTTCCTTCATCCCCAGAAGCCCACTCTGTGCGAGCAGGAGTGCAGCCCGCCGTAAGGAACATCCACATGGCCTCAAGGAGCTGCTGGCCCGTCTTTCTCATTTTTGAGGAAGATTCTGCAGGAATCGGCGGCACACTCTCCTGCTCTGTCCTGATCACACAGTCCTGAGGACCTCACAAGGGAGCAGCCTAAAAACGTGTCCTTCATGTGACTCCTGCTTAGCACTGTGCTGGCCGAACACAAGAACATACCACGTGCAGCATGGTGTCCCCACTCACCACCCATCCTGGGCTCTCAGCTGTGCATGGCAGTGGGACCTCCTGGGGCCCTGGCAACCCTGCTCCTCTCCTGCTTCTCGTCCACGTTCGTCCACACAGACAAGAGCAGACCACCAGGTCCCTGGTCGCCTCAAAATCCTCCTGCGTGAAATGAGGGGCTGGACCAGATATCCATGAGGTCTCTCCATATTTCATGTTTTTAAAACAACCCCAGGTCCACATGACAGGACAGTTTGCTCTGCGATGACCAAGGAGGTCACGCCTCAAGCTGTGCTTGCTCCTGAAATCTTAGCTGAGGAGCTGCTCTTACTCAATCCAATAACAGAGATGAAAAACCCAAAGAGAATGCACAAGGAGTTTATTCATTTCAACCCCTCCCTTTAAAAAACACAGCTACTACTTTAGTTCCTTTAAATGTAAAATTAAAATATAAGACACTTCCAACTATTGAGTCTCTTCCTTCAAGAAAGACCACAATCAGGCCTGTATCATCTTCCACTGCCTCGGCAAATTTCACCTTCTTGACTCTCCCAGAATAATATTTGTGAAGGTAACGGGCGCTTCCACGAATTCCACATCCGAGCGATTCAGGATCTTACACCACGCGGCTACAACTCTGAGTTCCCTTCTGTGTTAACTTGCACTGTTTTGGGTAAATCATCTAAAATTTCCTTTGCTGTATGTGATCCTTGACATCGTCCTTGGATTACTGCTTGGTGGCTCTTATGCCTGAAGTCCCAGCACAGGAGGAGAAACACCGTGGGTTACCACGGACGAACCACGTCATTTTCTCTCTGTCGGGATGCTGGTCTTCCGCCAACAGAAGCCACCTTGAGAAGGAATTGAGAATGTATGGAATGAACCGATATTTGAGAATAAATCAGTTTCAAAGAAGGAAAACACTTTCTTCAGCACGTCTGCTCTGGGGGCTGGGGGCAGGACAGCTTAGGGGGACACAGGAGGTGATCTGGGGTCACCACACCTGGTGAGTGCAGATTCCATCCCACAGCAACTCACAGATGCGGCAGTCGCTTGCCTTCCCGAGACTCACATTCCTGAGCTCTCATGGGACGGACCTGACTTCTCACAGCAGAGCCACGGAGCCTCAATCAGCCTCCAGAACAGAGTCGACTCAAGGACCGCATGCTCTCAAATCCGGGACAGAGTCCTCAGGAGGAACGTTCGTACCGCCCACCTCCCCACTGGCTCCCACAGAAGGACGTGCGGCATCGGTGCTGGATCCGAACTGAGGCCACCTCCCAGGGACCCGAGCCCATGATGGTGGGCCAGGCAACAGCCGCCTTTCCTTCATCTTGAGCCTACCGCACACGCGTCCTGGTGGCTCTAGACATGGTCTGCGGTGATTCTTCCCTTTTCTGCATACAGTTGAAGAGACGTATCCACTAACCAGAGGCATCTCCACGCTGGCTTCCTGACTCATGGTCAGAAGGGGCCTGTGGAAACCCTCAGAACTGCTTCTCCTGGCACAACAGAAGCCCAGCCACCGGGCCACAGGAAGGACTGGAAGAATGGCGATTCATCCTATGTTCCCAGTCTGTGTGCCTCTCCGGAGCAGGTGAGTCAGCCGTGATGACGGCGCTCTACCGTAAACATGAACATACGGACTCCGATGACAACTACAGCACTGCCCCCGATGTGCCCTGCTCCCGCTCCCTCGGGTGCAACCGCTCATGTGGCTGTCTTGCTTTCTCCGTCCTTGCCAGCTGAAAGCACTGTGTCCTTCCTCTCCTGCCTCAGGGCTCTGCTGGCCATCTGTCTGCCTGTCCTTCCATCATCTACAGGAAATGGGGCCTCTGCCAGGGCCGTCTGCTGGTTTGCTACATCGGCGGCATCATGCTTATTCCACTTGGGGAAAATGAGGCAACACCTCGGAGAATTTGGTAACATGCTGGGGGGAGCAAGACACGGCCCCACAGCAGACCCCAGCCTGCAACCTCCTTGCATTTGCTGTTTGCTGGTGGCCTGGGGCACGTCAAGAATTCCAGGCTGAAGGATGAGTTGCTGCAGGTCGGACCTCCGGCTGGGAAGACAACAAAACTCCCATTGGTCTCTGTGGGTTCTGATGGGAACAGAAACCACATCTGGCCATGCTGCTCTGCCCACTTACCCAACAATCCATCAGGCAGCCAGTTTTGAGAAGCTCTGCAGCATATCCACGCTACCGTCATGCAAGGGTTCTGCCACGTGGGCAGCACAACTCAAGACCCAAGGTGCTGGAGGGTGCACGTAGACAGGACTGCTGGGTGACATCTGGGGGAGGCTAACAGGACAGCCACATGCATACCCTTGGGTTTGGGGATAAAGCCATGTCAATAAAACCATATCTGCTAGTAAATGCTCTCTTTTTTGAGAAGCTCCTTGGGATAGCGAGCTGTTGCTGGGCTCTGGCAGGGTCTGAATGCTTGACCACAGGTCCACGAGCCACAACACAAAGCAACTGTCCACCAAGGCTTGAACGTCACCTGCCCCACAAAGCCACACAAGTTGGACGTGGGCACCAATGTTACCAAGGGGGACTGGTCTATACAAGACTGGGCTGGACCAGGTCTTGGTGGAAGAAGTGAGCACATGAGCAGGAGTCTCGACCCCCTACTGCTGCCACATGACACCTGTCCCATAAACCACACCCGCGACCTTACAACAAGTTGTGTTCCCCACTCCTGTGATTTTTAACATTACTAATTAAGAGGTCTGGAAATTACAGAGACATTGTGCTGAAACTAAGGTACCTATCTCCTGAAATCTCTGTATGGTGCTGATTCTAATGTGCCCTGGGGTGGAGAACCACCTCCCCCAACAATTTTCCAGCTCACGAGTAAGAAAATATTGTCAGTTAGCTATCTATACATGTCTCTGTATCCATCAATCATCTAATCTTCTATCTATAATCCACCTGCCCACCCATCCATCAGTCTAATCCATGCTTTTTGGCTCATGTCTGATCCAGCCTTAAGGCTCCTTTTCACGGGATGGAAAGGCTTCTGGAGCCACCTGTCTGTTCACAGTGATGGAACTTCTGGGCACGTTCTCAGAACAGAGCATAGATGCAGGGAACGATAACACCTGATCCCAGAAAAGAGGATGTGGGGAGGCAGTGGGAGGAGGCAGAGGGCGACTGCACCGGGACAGGAAGAGGGGCGTCTCCGCCAGGAGCTGAGCTGAGTGCAGAGGCAGGATCGGGTGGCTTTCCTCCAACGTGAACGCAGCGCGTTGCTCCCTATCAGACCACACTCACCCTTGAGGGCAAGGCCTGGCTTATGCACGATTCGATGCCCTTAGTTCCAGCATAAGAGACGTTCCATAAATATTTGTCAAGTGAGAATGGCCTGGGGAAAGCGAGCCCCCTTCTTTTTTTTATTATGTTAATCACCATACATTACATCATTAGTTCTTGGTGCAGTGTTCCATGATTCATTGTTTGTGCATAACACCCAGTGCTCCATGCAGAACGCGCCCTCTTTAATACCCATCACCAGGATAACCCATCCCCCTCCCCCCCTCCCCTCTAGAACCCTCAGTTTGTTTTTCAGAGTCCATCATCTCTCCTGGTTCGTCTCCCCCTCTGACTTATTCCCCTTCATTCTTCCCCTCCTGCTATCTTCTTCTTCTTTTTTCTTAAAATATGTTGCGTTATTTGTTTCAGAATATGTTGCGTTATTTGTTTCAGAAGTACAGATCTGTGATTCAGCAGTCTTGCACAATTCACAGCGCTCACCGTAGCACATACCCTCCCCAATGTCTATCACCCAGCCACCCCATCCCTCCCAACACCCACCACTCCAGCAACCCTCAGTTTGTTTCCTGAGATTAAGAATTCCTCATATCAGTGAGGTCATATGATACATGTCTTTCTCTGATTGACTTATTTCGCTCAGCATAACACCCTCCAGTTCCATCCACGTCGTTGCAAATGGCAAGATCTCATTCCTTTTGATGGCTGCATAATATTCCATCGTGTATATATACCACCTCTTCTTTATCCATTCCTCTGTCGATGGACATCTTGAGCAAGCCCCCCTTCTAACAGATGGAGTGAACCGTGGAGAGGGACCGGGTGAGTGGTGGTGCTCCTGTGGGTGGGCACAGCCTGGGACACACAGCTGCTCTGAGCTCCACACCATCTTCTGTTCTGTGTTTAACACACGTGACTGATTTTATTTCTCCCCTGAGGCCTTACTGAGGCTGGATGGATATGGAAACATGTGAAAAAGGACTGATTTTGACTCAACTAGGAGGCTCATGAATTTTTACTGATCAGGGCCGTTCTCACCAATGTGTTCATAGTACCTAAGAACTCAGTCTGCGGGCCGCCTGGGTGGCTCAGTCGTTAAGCGACTCCCTTCGGCTCAGGCCATGGTCCCAGGGTCCTGGGATCGAGCCCCGCATCAGGCTCCCTGCTCGGCAAGAAGTCTGCTTCTCCCTCTCCCACTGCCTGCCGCTCTGCCTACTTGTTCTCTCTTTCTATCTCTCTGCCAAATAAATAAATAAAATCTAAAAAAAAAAAAAAAAAAAGAACTCAGTCTGCTACATCAGACTAGAAGTAACTTTCTACCATGATGCTCTCATATCTGAAAGGTCTTTTTAAAAGTTCTGACCATACTGCAGGGAAAATGAAATCCATCAGGTGGGCCATTCTGAGGTCCTGTCAGCCCAGCCCACTCAGCCTAGCCCACCCGTGAGCCCCACCTGCAGACCTGCCCCGGGCCCTGCTCCTCCCCGTGCATGTCAGACTCAGTGACTTTCCTTTGTCTCGGGTGACGTGTCTTAGAATTTGCCCAAGACACAAACTTGCCCACGGACTGTCTGCTCCCTGTTGCGGCTACTCTAACAGCAGATACCAATGTGGAGAAAAACCCGAGTGTATTAAACAGAGGGAAGCTGTAGGCTTATCCTGACATATGTATTACATGGAAATAAGCAGATTTCTGTCCCTGTCATGTAGCAAAACTATTCTGAAGCTTGGGACGGTATGTGCATGAGGAAGATTCATTTTGTGGATCCTTTGTGTTCAAGCAGAGCTGACATTCTTCCTTTTAGAATTAACTGAAGCTAAGATTTACTCTGAAAAATGAGGGTGTGAGGCTATGTGATTTATGAAGCCTTCACAAACTTAATATTTTTATGAACTTTATGAATCTGAAAAATGGAATCTGTCTCAGTAGTAGTGCTAAAACCACATCTGTTCTGTCACATAGGAATCTAGACAGATCATTTAATAATTTGATTTAAAGGTATATTTGTACCAAATACTGGAATAGCTCTGTTTACAAGGTTTGCCCATCATTCACTCAAGGATGAGCCTTTGGGTGAACACTGTGTGCTTTCTCTGGGCTGGGGCAGGGTGCACGGGGCCCTCTGAGCCATGTCTTCCTTCACCCTAAGAAAGCAAACCTGCAGAGAAAACACAGACGTGCAGCTTAGAACATGGACAGTTGGAAACACTCCATGCACGTGCACATACACCCCAAACTGTGCTTCCCTCGAGAGCCAGTACGTGTTTATGCCGACTGCAAGTGCCTTCTCCAGGCCCGGCGCAGAGAGGGGGCCGTGCATGGGCCCCACAGGAAGAGGTGGGGGTGCATACGGGTTCTTTGCGGGCGGGCAAACAAGACGGACTGTGAGCAGGTGTCCTGGAAGCTCAGTGTGCTTCATCTCGGGGGAATTTCCAGCAAAGCGGCTGTCTGCCCTCACCTGGAGCTAATGGTTGGTTTCCTGGAAAAACAAACCCTGAGGCAGGGATGTCCACACGCCGACCCTTCGGGGGATGTTCACAGACTGAAAGTGTGCCGGGAACCCTGTAATCCTCAGAATAAATTCCCTCTGAGAGGCGTCCGCACCAGTGCCTCAGGGACCAGTCGTTCCTCCCGGTCTCGCCCCCGCCCTCCCAGGTGCCTCTGCTGCACCGAGCTGCCCCCGTGGCTGGTGGCTGTCCCTGCCGCCCTCCCTCATCAACGTCACCCTCCTTCATCAACAGCGCCCACGACCTTGACCCCACCGCTCCTTGGTGCTGTCCTGGCGTCAGCCACACCCTGTGCACGGACATCAGAGCTTCTCTGTGCCCAGCATCCCGCAGTGTGTTTATTCCGTCCTTCCTTGTATCCTGCGGTCTGACCTGACCCGGACAAAGTCCTTCTCCACAGAAGGAAGTCCAGGGCAAACGCATGCTTATGAGCCCTCGTCCCAGGTATCACCAGGTGTGTGCGTCACGAGACATCCTGCAAGGTGTCTGCCCACGTTGCACACAAGCGTGTGAGAGCAAACCAGCAAGGGGACACCTGACAGACACGTCTCACCACCGGCCAGGCAGCAGCCACACCCCCCAACGCTCAGTCCTCCTGGTTAGAATGGGAGCAGTGCCACCCCCTCTGCACAGCCTGTGAAGGCCCAGCGTAGTGTCCATGATGCACCTCCCCACACACGGGCATCTCACAGGGCCTCCAGCAAGGCACCTGCTTAGTCTTTTCTAGCGTTCTTTCCAGTTCACAAATAAACTCAGTGGAATATGATTTACAGAGAAAAGTAATCACAACAAAAGAATATACAACAAGCAGAACAAAAGTTACAAAATGAGGCACACTCACCACTTCTTCATGGGTTGCATCTTCTACATTAATGCCATTAACCTGAAAAGACAACAAATTGAAAAGTTTGAGGATGATATTGGTCACTAGAAGTTTAAAGTAAACAACAGAGCCAAGGGCTAACGTTTGCAATACTGACCTGCAGCACGGCATCTCCTACGAACAACATCCCTGTCTGGTCAGCTGCAGGGTTGCAAAAGGGATACAAGTGTTAAGAAACATTCAGGGACGTCATGCTTTGTTAGGGCGCTTGTCCAAGCTTAGTGTCAGCAGCAACTGGAATGGCTTGTGTGTGGGCACATGCGCATGCATGAGTGGGAACATGCATGTGTGCAAGTCTGTGGGTGAATGTGTGCATGGGAACATGCATGCATGAGTGTGCACATGTGTGGGGAATGTGTGTGCCCATGAGTGTATGCACACATGCATGTATGGGTGAGAATGTGTCGTACATGTGTGTGGGTGAGCGTGTGTGCACTCATATTGGTGAATATGTGTGAACATGTGCATGTGAGCACTGTGTCGGTGTGCATGGGGCGTTCAAATGTGAGTGCACTTGGGCGTGCATGGATGTGTGGACTGCATGGGTGCACACGCACGTGCATGGGCCTGTGTAGGTGTGGGAAAATGTCAGCAGCCAAGCAGCAGGCACCCCACCCATCAAGCTGAACAGCCAGCCAATCTTAAGCACATTAAGAGAGTTACTTCGCAGACATGTAAGTGTTGTTTAATATGGAACACGAATGTCACCTCCTCCTCATGAAGAATTTCACCACCTTATGTGTAAAGTCTGATTCCCGGTTTTCATTAAGTCGGCACAGACAATGGAACAGGAATCCCAAAAGCGGTTCAGCATTTCCGCACTTTCTCGGGAACAAATTTGCACAGACAGTTGTAATTCAGGAGACGGTGTGGAGAACATGGATGGGAACATGCCCTGGGGAGCCCAACAGAGGCTCACGGCACCGTCCCCCTGCCCCCCCAGTCCTCAGCGGCGGGGACAGCGGCTTCCAGTAGATGAGCACATCTGCCCAAAATGTAAAGCATCTCGACCTCCCGCCTTCCTATGAATTTGTTTCAGTTTTTTAGTCTTTGGTTAAATATTGGAGACCAAATACGCTATTCTTTTCACACTGCCATTCTCCATGTTCCCTGAATGCATTTAATGCTAACTGTTATATTATTTCTGGTCACTGACAAATATTAAACTTTTTTGAAAATACAGTACAGCCTTTATTTGACTAAATGTAATGGTACTGAATTTCGGTAATTAGCAACGTTCTCATTTACACGGCAACTTTGCCCAGAAAGCCCGCATGACCCGGCAGGGTGACCCGTCTCTCCGCTCTCCCCACACTTCTGTTTTTCCGAACCCTGTCCAGCTCTGAGCTGGGGGCAGGGAACAGGGCAATGCTGGTGGAAGGGGCTCCAAGTCTATCAGGTGAAAATCCACACAAGGCAACAGAAGGATTATTGACTACTGACTGTACAAATATTTTGTAAAATTATGCACAGTAGCACCCACATCCACATATAGCTCTGACATGCACGAGAGGTGCAGATGGTCTGGTGAACCCCAGCTGCAGGATTTAATCGTGCAGGACCTCGGAAAAGCCTAGAACACAGACACAGTTCTGCCCTGAAGCTGGACAGAAACAAGGGGGGTCCACACCAGGCTCAGTCGTGCGGAACGGGGTGAGGCCAGACGGGCAAGGGAGGGAGTGCTAAGGACAGGTGGTCATGGGTCACGGCGTGAGGCCCTAGACACCACGTCACAGGAAGGGACTTAATTTCACTGCTATCGTGCATCCTTCAGAGCTGGGCTACCCCTCTCAAACCCTCCCTTAGTGACCTACGCATACTTGTCATTCAGTCAATGTCAGTGAAGTTATCCCCTGAGTCTTT
The DNA here is from genome assembly GCF_003265705.2 of Callorhinus ursinus. NCBI lineage: Eukaryota > Metazoa > Chordata > Mammalia > Carnivora > Otariidae > Callorhinus > Callorhinus ursinus. The sequence continues at coordinate 862,987 of NW_027397072.1, read as the reverse complement.
CTGGGAAAATTTCATCTATATGAACAGTGAACTCAGGCAGTGACAAGTTCAACACTATCTGAAAAAATATTTTTTTTTTGTTTCCAGACATTCAGATACAAAGTCTTAAGTTTGAATAATGAGGTTCTTATTTGCAAAATTACACAAATCTACTCAATAAATATTCACATATTTGTATATGGACATGTAATTGTTTCAAGTGTATATATGATCTATCTCTTTGACAAGTCTGTGCCTAGAACCCACTGACTCCCAGCCCCACCTGACCCGTCCGAACCCCCAGTTCTCAGCTCTCTGGCCGTAGGACCACCCACTCTCCAGCCATGGGACCAGCCCCTCCCTGGCGGTAGAACCAGCCCCTCTCTGGCTGTGGGGATCAGCCTTATGACTGAGCCATCCGCTTGACTCTTCCTGGGGCCATAGTCTCACGGTGTGATCAAACTGACTTCCTCTCTGTGCAACACGTGGCAGTGCTCGCACAGGAAGCCCTCTGCCAGCTCTGAGGGGTCTCTGTCTTGCTCCTTTCCGCAGGACGCCGACCAAGGAAAAGCCTCAGGCGGTGGCCAGTTTGCGGTCAGGCCTCCCTGAAGACGCTGCACAGCCCCCGCCCTTCCCTACAGTCTATGGCCCCGTCCCTGCCGTGCACCGCCCACCTCAAGTCACTGCTCCTTTGCAGAGCGGACCTATGGTTTTTGAGACTGACCTCTGCTCAGGTACTTAAACAAATATCCTTGTCTTTGCTTTTGTGAGAAAGAAAAGGACAAAAGTAAAAGTTTTTTCTATTAAAATTAAGCAATAACAAAAATGTGATAGTGTTAGGGATCTGTTAAAAATAATCAGTCATTTGATACCTTTTTGAGACTGATATCTCAAGAAGAACCCACCCAAGGCTCTGCAAAACCAGAATTATCAGAGAGAGATTCATCATCTTCTGTGGTCTTGGTCTAACCTTCTGAAAACAAGCCCACATCCAGGACATCCCCCATTCTCGGCAATTCTGCCTAAAGCACAGGCTCACATCAGCACTGGGGCTCCACGTGATTCTTGGCGCCGTGCTCAGCCCGGACTTCAAGGGCAGCCTTGCTTACGTATCCCCCCAATGCTGTGGGGCAGGTGAGGTGCAGAGGGAGAGGCCACCACCCACCCAGTCTCCACCATCTCTGCAGGTATGGGACACGCACCAGCCCTGATGCTCACCAAGGAAGCCCTAAAAGCTCATGATCACCAACCTCAGTTCCACACCCTGAGCCCCACAAGATGCCTGGTCCAAGCGCATGCAAGTCCGTGAGCCATGTGCCGGCGACCTCATGATGTGGTCATACGTGTTTCACCTGATACTTCACATCAGGTAGAGGCAAACCGGTGGTGTCTGCAGTAGCCAGTCAGAAGATGGGCCCCACAGAGCTACGGTCCTCGGGTCTGAGTGCAGTCCCAGCAGCGCTTGGCAGTGTCTGTGCACCACACTGAGCTCATTTCCAAAACAGCACCCTTGTTCACCGTGTAGACTCTCCCAGACGCCATTATTCCATGGGCACAAGGGAGACTGAGTGCACCTGCCTCGAAGGCCTGCAAGGGCTGCAAGGGCTGCAATGGCTGAACGTCAGTCCACGGAAGTGTTCACAGAGGACCTCTCCCCTCCTTCCTAGGAGCCCCGGGGAGATGTGCTTTTGACAATGGGAACACCTAAGTTCTTGAAGTAATTTAAGGGATTTCAGAGATTTTGAAGTAAATAAAAATGTATCTGCATCTTCTAAGACGGCCCTTAGCAGCGGAAGCTGACGCAGTCAATGGAATTGGCAGAATGTAAGGAGTCATGGCCAAGCAGGTCCCAGGCCGGTGCCTCTGGGGCAGACAGTGCCATGGGGGACACGCTGGGGGACGCACCGGGGGACGCGCTGGGTCACGTGCTGCAGCCCAGCCGACTGGGTCCTTGGTGCAAACCTGCCTCCCTTGATCTTCACACGCAGCGACCTTCAGAAGCAGGAGTGCCGGCAGCCTCCAGTCCCCTGCTCTGCTTCGGTCGAGCTCTCTGCCATGGGCTGCTGAAGATGAAGACTCTCCCCACACAGGAGTCATGTTCCACCCACCCTTCAGAGCCTGGGATCCACCAGCACGTCTGAAGTTTCAGCCTTTCTCTTCAGCGCTGAAGTTCTCTTTTATTGTCTGTTTCAAGTTGTTTATTTTGATGGCTGTAAAAACATGCCTTTCATTGATTCGTCTACAATAAAGAAGAAGGAATGTTGAAATACTCTTCATTCAATTTGCTCCAGCTCTAACGAGGCCCGCTACTGGACCCCGGGACCCTCTCCCTCATACAGCTCACTGGAGATGAAGAGTAGAACGTGGTTTGTTACAGAAGCAGGGGGAGGTAGGTTTGGCTAAATCCAGTTCCACACTCACCCACCCCAAGGTGAGAGGACTTTCTCAGGCTACATCTACACAAATCCAGCCAGGTCCAGGTTAACCCATCTCAAAGAGAAGGAGTCTACCAAGACTCACAGACCCCCAGGAAGAGTTAGGGGAAGGGACTCCTCTATCTGTGTGGGCACGGGCCTGCATGTCTAGCCGCATTGTACCTTCTACATTCTACACTCTTCTACTGAACAGACAGGAAGGTGAGGAGCTCTGCGGGCAGCAAGACCAGAACCCAGGACACAGGTCCCCAGGTCTGAGCAGCGACATCCCAAGGACGCTGTGCTGTGAAATGTTCAAGTCCACAAAAAGGCAGCTCAGACCCTTCCATCCACTCCCTGAGGCTGGCCCTCTGCTCTCCTCGTACCTGTTGTGCACTTACCAGGGCACACAGACGGCAGGGGTTGCAAAGACCTCAACATGGGCTACACATACAGGAGTTCTGTCAAATGGAACGGGAGTCAGACGGGAAAAGCTGTAACATGCATTTGTTAAATTGATGAAATATCATGGACATGAAATAAATCAATCACCAGTCCTATATTGTGATGACATGTTCATGGCAGCAAGATGCTAAACACAAGTGAGAATACTAAAGCAAAACAGAGGGGTGCCTCGGTGGCTCAGTGGGTTAAGCATCTCACTCTTGATTTCAGCTCAGGTCATGATCTCAGGGTTTTGAGATCAAGCCCATGTCGGCCTACTCTCTCAGTGGGGAGTCTGCTTGAGATTCTCTCTCTCTCTCCCTCTGCCCCTTCCCCTGCTCATGCTCACTTTCTCTCTAATAAATGATTTTTAAAAAAGTAAAATAGAAATCAGGAGTCCAGGAGATGCACAGATGCACCCCACACGGCTCAGACACTGGAGGAGGTCTGATAAGGACAAGGCTGCAACTGCGGAGCTCGGCCCCTTGAAGGCCAGAGACTGGGGCATGTCCAGAAGTTTCTGCGATCAACAACTGAATCAGAGAAGCTTATGATGTTCCTTTTGCTTTTTAAAAACGTAAATATCATTAAGAAGGTACGTGTGTGACTCAAGACACTCCCTTCATGGGGACCCTGTTTGTGACAGAGCACTGGAGGCAAGCGGGGGGGTCCGCATCCCGAGAGGGTGCAGGGAAGCCAGGCAAGGTGGAGCTTCTGCCAGGTGGGCGTGCGCCTCAGGAGACCTGTGGGTCAGCGGGTGACCATGGCCAGCAACACTCGAAGGGCTGGACGTCCACCTGAGCATTTACGGTTTTCTGAGTGGAGAGGTTCATGGGAAATTTATAGAGCTGCCACACAGAGCGTTAAGTATTAAGTTCAAAGGATGTGGACACACGCAACACACGTGTGTTCTCAGTGTGAGTGCCACATTGAAAGGCTCTGTTGAAATCTTTGTAGTAACCTTTATGGAAGGGGCCAAATCCTACTGCCTTGGCCACTTCAGGGCTTTAAGTGAGATTCGGGGTGATCACATTGCCAGCACCCCGGGAGACACCCTGATGAGCCTGCACTTGCGAATCCTCAGCAGGTGGGCCTGGGCAGGTACACTCAACACCTGGTGGAAGCAGGGAGCTCATGTCTGAGACCGATCTCATCCCACACAGCGGGCTGGCTGGGCTCAAGGCACACAACACAGCACGGTGCGCCTCTTCACTAGGCTGTGAGGGGAATGCCACATGCACTGAACAAGTTCTGTGGGGCCCCTCTCGCCTCCCAGGTGTTGCCAAGACCTAGAAAGACTTCCCCTCTCTCCTCACTGGCAGAATCAACAGGATCCGCTTGAGCTGCACGAGGTGGGGATGCCAGGAACAAGCTCTGTGCACCCCTGGATTCTGAGAAACCAGTGAGGGGCCCTGACCATCAGCATTGTGGAGGCAGAGGCCGCTGGTCAGAGTGTAGCTCCCCAGAGCTGTGGCACCCTCCTGAAGAGAAGAGGGAGTGAAGGCCCAGTCACAGCACCCACCCAGGGGGGCTGTGATGCCCCCCACGGCCTCAGTGGTCACCCAAGGACCCAGCTGGTCCAGCTTCCCGCTGCCATGTGAAATCTCAGTGTGCCCGCTGAGAGAAGCTTGACTTCCAGAGACAGGCAAGATCTCCACACTGATGACTTCACAGCAAGGAAAGTGAAGCCCAACCAGGACAAGTGAGCTCCTCGGGAATACGCTTCAAGGCTCCAGGGCTGGCTCTTCGGAAAGGCCATCCAAAGTCCACCACCCACAAAGCCCCAGGGTCGTGAAATTTAATTACATCCTCAGACGGACCTGAGGGCAGCTTATCCTGTTTACTGGCAACAGCACATCTGCTCTACACACCTTAAGAGGTAATTAACCTTCACCTATGACGCTTAATCTCTTGTTGGTTATGTACATGTTCTGTCCACGCTCACACATACAGTGTACACATGATACATAGGACAGGCTCCGATGTAGGCATCCACATGTGCACACGCACATTCACACAAACACGGCAACTTGCATGCATTCAGGGACTGGTCTGCGGTTCTCCTCCAGGCAAAGGTCCTGTGCATCCCGTCTCCGTGTCCCTGGGGACTGGAAAGGAAACAGGCATCCAGTATGTATTTAGGAGATAGAGAAAGTTGGAAGAGAGGGGCGGAGGGACCAGACAGAGGGGGACCATACGCAGATGGGCAGAAAGGTGGCACTGGGCCCTACGTGTCCTGGGTCTAAGTTCTTCACTATTTCCTTTGACCCCTATATTCCTTCGTATTATTAAAAAAAACAAAGCCCACAAGTATATAGGCATTTCCTGTATACATTTTAGACATTTCTTCACAAGGTAAATGCAGCATCATCTCAGATGCATATTTGGGAGACACTGAAATAAACAAGAGCCTGGAGGAACAAGTGCTCACTGACTAGTCCCTGCTGTATCCAGAGGGTGGACTGGTATGAAATGCTGGAGTTTTCTAGTTTTAGTAAGGATAATTTTACTACACTATTTCTGAGATTTTTTTTTCTAGTTGGTAACCATTTATGGTTCATTAATTATTAAGAAATGGAGTAAAAACTCATTTAGTTAAAACCACATATTTTAGGAAATTTATGCATAAAATACAGTAAATTAGGAAAAATTTCAGTGTAAACTTGGAGCCTGTAAAAGGAAGCGTTTTCCAGCTCACTACGTAAACATTCCGGCAGCTGCCACACCTGCTTCTCTACTTGTCACCACGTCCTTGTGCCCCTGGCTCCCAGACCTCGTGCACCAGCAAGAAAGGGCTCCCCGGCAGGTGCCGCTTCCATGCGTGGCACAGAAGCAAGCACAAAGGTTGGGAAGCCAGTCACGAGCTTAATTAACAGAAGAACAAAAGAGAAGCAGCACGAGAAAGCGGGACGCAGCTAGAAAAGGTAAGGGCCAAGCAGAGACTTTGTCATCACAACGTCAAGAACTGGTCATAAGTATTAAGAAAAAGCGTCCAATGGTGTGCCCCAAAATAAGGATTAGTCGAGGTTTTGAAAAGCAGAGCTAATGGACACATGAGATCCTTTGTCTCCAAGGAAATGAAGCTGCTGAAGGCACAGTTGCTGACAAAGTGCAAGTGAGGGCCCCCCATGCTTGCCCAGGCCCCCCAAGCCACCTCTCCCATGACAGGCACATCTGCTTGTACTGTTTCGGCAGAGGGTGGGTCTCCTCCTAGTGAAAGGAGGTCCTGCCCTGCCCTAAACCCAGGCTGGAAAGAGCTGTCCCAACAACATGGGGCATGCTCATTCCCTCGGCCTTTCTGGGGGTGGATCTGAGGTCCAGTTCCAGTTACTGAGGTGGAAAAGATGCTTGAAGGCCTTTTTGAATGAAAAGATGCCCCTTCCTAGGGGTGGCCTCCCCCATTTCTCTTCTGCCCTACATCTTAAAATGCAGGTGCCATTTTGCAAACGTGAAACAGGTAGCTCGAGAAGAAGCCCTAGTTGCTAAGGATGGCTCCGGGGAAGGACAGGGAGAAGCTGGGGCCTGGACAGCTGACTTCTCGTTGAGTGAGAACAACAGATCCGCATTCCTTTAGGCTGCTGTACATTTAGGTTACTTCGTAGCCAAACACACCCCTACCTGAACGTAAATCCAGATTTTCATGATGCTCACTTATCAGGGCAATACTTAACGAGGACCTCAGAGACGGGCCGGTTTTGCTGTTTGCTGGCCGTGTGTCTGAGGACCATCTCTGCCGTGTATCTGCCTCAGTGTCCTCACTGTACAATAGGGTGGCCACAAGAGTCCCTAGCCAAGAGGGTCCTAAAAGGTCCTAGAATTCGTGCCTGGGCACAGAAAGCATTAGCTTAAATTTATGTTATATTAGGTATGGGTACCTAACTGGAGGCGCATGCCTCAGCCTGGCTCGAGGCCACGGTGCCCTGGGGTTGGCCGGGGGCTCTCCATGGAGCCGGGGAGGGACAGTACCTGAAGCATGCTGGCAGAACCTCTGGCTGTGTCCTGCGTGCAAGCCCTGGAGGGACTTCAGGTGCTCGCTGGAGGTGGAAAAACTGTTGCGGAAGAATCAGAGCTCAGCCCGTGGCCTCCCTCTGTGCCTCTGCAGCCCGCTCAGGCCCCCACTCCTTTCACAGCCCAGGTGGTCAGCTGCTCCTGTTCTCCGTGGACAATGCGTCCTTGGGACATCACCCGTGAACTCAGATGCTTCTCCTACTTATTGCCCTGAGCCTCACACAGGTAACTGGACCCAGTAAGCCTGCACCTGCCACAGAGTGCGGATCCCCACCCCCACCCTCATTTCCAGCATTCACCTGACCCCCAATACCCACTGTGTCATTTTACCAAATGCCACTGGATGCAGCTGAAGGTAAACATTCAGGGACTCCAGCAGGAGTCCTGTGGTGTCTCAGAAAAACCGCGCCTGGGGGCCCCCTTCAAAGCGCAGGAGAGTCTGGTGGCCGGTGTCCACATCCCCGAGCCGCTAGCGCGGCCACTTCCTATCGCAGCCTGGTGATTGCTTGTTAATGGAAAACAGATCTTACCACCCCACGTTTGGGAAGTCCTCAAACCACGCTCTCTCACAGATACAACCCAGGCTCCTTGCAGGGGCTTCGGAGCCCTGAAAGCCTGGCCCCTGGCTGCTCCCTGCCCCCAGCTGCTGTGCGTCCTCTTGCGTGTGTGCAGAATGCTCCCGCCGCGGGCCGACTTCCCCTGACCACGTCACACAATCCCCCTCACGTCCACCCCCACACGGTTTAGTCTCGTGAACAGTGGTGGTCACCACCTTCTCCAATTCTCTGTGATGGTAGTCTCACCACTGAATGCCCAGAACAGTGCCTCTTCCAAAGAGGTTATCTGTTGAATGTGGTTGCACAAAATTCGCAGATGAATGAGTGGACAACCCAATTTCCCCTTTGACCTTCCAGTTTATAGCCCCCTGGTTCCTGAATGCAAAGCCAGGTAGATGTCACGTTCCCATGGTAAGAGACTGAAGCTGCAGAGAATCCCTCAACATCTAGGCCTTTATTCTGGGGACAATGACACCTGCCCCCAACAGGGAGGGTATCCAAGCTATGGAGGGTGCTGGCCATCTCCCCAGGGACAGTCAGTATCCCCACTTCCCACTGCTCACCCGGAGTCTCTGGTCTCCACGAGCAAATCATGACTCATCAAGTTGCTGGACTGGGTACCAGTCTTCGATGACATGTGATGGCGGCCACGCTGTGTCCCTGGGGCTCCGGCACACGGAGGCCCCACACCGCTTGCACCAGGCACCAGATGCAAGGGCAACTCTGCATGGATTCACAGCAGCCAGAGCCTCCCTGCCCATGAGACACCCACCCTGTGCCGTACTCAGAAGAGGTGAACTACACCAGGCCAAGCCCCCGGTCTCTCAAGCTCCCAGGTCACTGAGCAGTTTATGCTGACTCTCAAAGCGCTTAGGGTGTGGAACATGCAGTCGGTGGAAAAGGGAAGCGAGGGTTCTGGATGGCAGGCAGACCCTGGCAGCAGCAGGGTGGGGGACGCCAGCCATCGCATCCAAGAGTGGCCTGAGCTGGTGGGGCCGATGGAGCAGAGGGATAGGTGGCCACGGGGTGGGGACAGGGCCCTGGCTCTCAGCTTTCAGGCCACCGACACTAGAGACAGAGGCAGCCTGAGAAGACAGGACAGCTCTGTTCTGAGACCAGCTGGGCTTGCGTCCCTCGTGAAACTCCCACCAGCGCAGGCGGAAATCTCGGCTCAAGAGGGAAACCTCAGTGTGTTCTGGCTCCAGGACTGGTAAGAAGTCTGGGAATCCACTAGGTCCCAGGTCCCCCAGGGAGCCCCCAGCTCACAGCGGATGAGATGCATTCGGGTGACTTGGTGTCTTTCTTAAAACTGCAGCTTGGTTTCTCAAAGGAGCTGTCCACACGTGGCCACAGTGACCCGTTCATCGCTCCACAGATATAGGAGGTCTTCTCTCCAAATTAAGCATGAAATCCCTTTCTGCTTTTTATCTGCTGGTTAATCTTACTTCCTTGTTGTTGTTCTTTTCTGACACTTACATTCATATCCATAAGTCAAAAACCCCACTACTGCAAAATAACTGTGAATGTTCACAAGATTACAGAAACAAATACCTCTGAGCCAGCCTCCTTCAATTACCAGCCAGCCAAGCAGCTGGGTCCCATGGCGCAGAAGTAACCAGACACCCTAATTCAGGAACGAACTGATTTCTTTGCACCTGGCCGATTCTCGCTTTAAAGGCACTGGAGAACTGTGCTCTGCAAAGCATCTCAGCCCCACAGAGATCCTCGGGTATGGACAAGAGAAACACTTCAGTGCCGTGGAAGGTTTGTTTGGAGGTGCTTTAAAAATGTCAGCAAGAATGACCATTTGATGCAGAGACCAGTGCGGCTCTGTTCTGCCGTTTATAGTTTTAGTAAAACTGTATTTTCTTACAAAACTGAAACTCTTTTGTGTCACCAGGAAGAGCAGACTCAGGAGTCTCATGTTCTGGCTTCGCCTCATTACCTGGTCTCCTTGGAGGCCCCGCTGCCCGGCCAGGGCGAGCGTGGTGCCTTTAGAGGCTCATTTGCTCCAGTCTCTGAGTAAACAGAATCCCATCTGCTGCAAACTTCAAAGGCTGGTTTGCAACTTTGCTCAACAAGGGGAAAAATGTGTATTGTTGAGCCGATTCCTCAATGTCCTTTTGGTGAAAATGAGTCTTTCTGCAGATGCAAATGTGGTGATTCAAATCTTTCCTCTCTGCACCAGTGAGTCAAAGTTGGTGTGCAGAAATTCACACTCCTCGTAAACAGAACTCCAGCCACTGATCCGTCACCACCGGCCCTGTGCACGCACACCTCCAGAGCACGCAGCGTGGGGTCCCAGGCCTGCACCACCTCTCCCAGCAATCGCTGGGCTGCCGTGTGCTCTGACCTCGGGCTGTGGTCTGGCCAGATGGGGTGAACCGTATGAGTGTACTGAGTAAAAGCGTGAGCTTATTCTCCACTCTTCACCCACACAGGAACGATTCTAACGTGTGGGCTACCAGTCCACGGTGGGTCACCACACCCTTACCCCTGTTTTCAGGGTCAGGGACCCGAAGCGGCCCCTTCCCACGTCCTGTCCAACCCCGGCTCGGGGACAGGAGTCAGTTCCCCTGCACACCGGCTGCGCATCCCCTGGCTCCCACACCAGGCAGGGGACGTGGTCCCTGAGCTGCAGGGACCAGGCTCCTACAGACAGGGTAGGGGTCCCACTAAGAAGCCAAGCTGGTCTGTGCCATCCATTAAAGTGATCTTATTAGAAAGATCTCCCAGCTTATGAACAACAACCCCCAACACTGGAGGTGACCAGAAGTCCCACGTCCCTTTTCCGCTTCTGCACACAGTGACCTCACCAGCGGCAGCTGTGGCGTGACCATCCCCCCCGAGGCCCCAGCGGTCCAGCCATCCCGGCCTCCCTGCCGAACCGCTCCTGGAGGGCAGGATGCGATTTTCACCACAGACCTCCAGGGGCACCGCTGACGGCCAGCAGTGGGGGCAGGTCTCCTCTGCTGTCACCCCGCTGCAAACACCCAGTGTCCCAGCCTCGGCATGTGTCCCCAGAGCACTGCTCCCATGGGCCACACAGGGAATCGGTACCTCTCTTAAGGGCTTGCAGCATTAGTGGAAATGCACTAGGCACAGTCATGTCAGGGGGAGAAGAGATGAGGCAAAAATAAAATGTCAGCTAAACGATGAAGTAAATGAACAGCAACTGATTTCCGTCATTTTCAAACACACGTTATCTCACAAACTGCCGCAAGGCGTACTTGGGACATCCTGGCCGCATTACCTGCGTGGCCTCTGAATATCCTCGATATGACGGCAGGGACCCTGTGCTCGGCGCCTCCCTGGAAGACAGGCAGAGAGGGGGGTCAGGGTCTGCACAGACCCCCACACAGAAAGAACGTCACACAGAAGAATGCGTTCATACCTTTATACTCAGGCCCAAGCCACCAACCGGCTCTCTGCGAAGCGTAACAGTTCTGTGCTTTAAAAAATTTTAGAAAACAAAGCAAATTTAGGTTAAAATGCATGATCAGAGAGCGAATGCAAAATGCAGATATAAATTCATAATTTAAACTTAAGCAACTGTTTAAAACACATTTGCAAAGGAGACACTGCTTAAATTCAGCAAAGACACCATTTCACATCCTCAGTCTGTGGTATTACCTAGAGGAACAAAGGCCTTGATTAAAAAAACAGGCAAAACAAACAAACAACAAACCAGGCTCTACTGCAGCCGTATTTAAAATCCGCGGGCAATCCCTGCACGTTGGCCTTGCCTTCCCGTTCCGTGTCAGAGGACCCCAGGCCCGTGAGAAACGGCCCACACTCTCCCAGGAAGGGACCAGAGAAGCAGCAACCCACACTCAACCCGCCTTCAAAACCCGTTCTTCCCACCAACCCCCAGCCTGGATCCCTCTCACCGCACCTCTTGCCCAGACCAACCACTTTTAGGCCCATTTTTAAGTAGTCGGTGTTGACCATGCGTGCTGGGCATCTCCCTGTCCTCTGAGCACGGGGCCGGTGGTGATGAAAAGCTGGAAGTCGAGCAGTGCCCGTAACCAACAACGCCCCCAAACCTCTCACTCCAGTAAGTCAGCAGTGCGCATCCTGCTGGTCTAAAGTGACCAATCCTAAACCAGATGCACCAGATCTGTGGCTGAGGGTGAGAAACGGGCCCAGGGGCGGAAGAAGCGGAGGGTCAAGCATGTTTGTGCCTCAGAAGGATTCCATGGGAACATCAAGAATGACTTGCACTACCTCCTTTCTGAGTGACAGCATAGGTGCTTTCAGCCTGAATGGTGCTCAAGAGTGGGCTTGCAGAGCAGGGCGACCAGGGACAAGCCGAGGTCAGCAGGGCCCCGAGGGGCTTCCACACGAGAGCAAGGCCTGCTTGCCGCCAGCAACGGACCAGTGGGAACTGTCTGGCCGAGGAGGACACCAGGGTCTGCAGCGCGTCTCAGATGTGACTCAGGTGTGACTCCATTCTTGGGAATGAATTCACCATAAGCTCAAAGTAAAGAAACCAAAAATTGGAACAAATACAGCTCCTTTAAAGTGCTCATATAGGCATCCATTAGGTAACATTTTAATAGAAAATTTTATATTTTGAGCTTCCCTGTGGCTGGAAAATTCGCAGCTGTTGACTGTTTATGCAATCACAGTTCGGGGACGCGACTTCACAGCGATGGCTCGCATTTTCTCCTTGTCTCCAGCCGCACCCGAGTGAGTGACGGTGAGGAGCAGGCCCAGTGCATGCCCGGGACAGACTCATGGGGCTCCTACTGGGTCCTTTCCAAGTACCGAAATACCAGCAACCTGCCCCCCGACTCCCACACAAAGGGCAGCAGGAGCAGAGGTGATTTAAATCCCGTGGCGGGAAGACACGCTCCTGCGTGTGGGGAGCTTCCCTCCACAAACTCCCAGAGCGGACTCCCAAGTCAGCCAGCATCTCGGGGAGCGTGAACTAGTGAACAAAGCAGAGGGGTATCATTTATTCATGCTCTCACTCATTCCATAAGCGCCGAGTTCCTACTGTATTTGGGGTGACACGAGAATGTGTCTCAGGCTTTCCCAGGAAATGGGCAAAAGAAGACTGGAAAATTGGGTCATCCAATATCACACTAATCAACAATCTCTACTATAGGGAATTTGTCAAAATATTCAATAATGTTTTTCAACTTTTCCCATTAATAGAAGCATTTGAACCTCACTGAGAGCAAGCAAATATACATCAGAGAAAAGAAACAAGAGTGTTTCTGTTTTGACAGACTTTGTCACATGACATTATAAATCTGTCATTTTATCCACACATAGATCTCAAGAGGATCATTCAAAGAAAACATCAGAAAATGGATCACCTGTGGCAAAATGGGTTAACGCACACCAAAACTCTGGACTACGATTCCCAAATTCCCAACAGGTGAAAGATGAAAACTTTATGTCATCAACTCCTTTAACGCCTGGTTAACAGAACGGAATTATCTGTTATTAAGCCAGAGTACTATTTATTCAAATATTTGCTCGATGCAATCTGTCAAAATTCCCTTTCTGAGCAAATGTGTCTCAGTCACATAACCCTCTGCAAAAACTGAATTTGTGCATCTGGAAAATGAGGGTTATGTGTCCTACCATGGGACGTCGCTGCAGACTGAACTGTGTCTCCCCAAATCCCTATGTCGAGGTCCCATCCCCATGGGACCATACCTAGAGGTAACTGAGGTTAGAGGGGTCACAGGCTGGGCCCCATACACCAGGGTTGCTGTCCCCATAGGAGCAGGACGAGGGGGACCCCAGAGCCCTCTCTGTGCGCTCAGAGTAAGGCCGCAGAAGGCACAGCGGGAGGGCGCTGTCAGGGAGCGAGCACCTGCCCTGCCCCGTGTGGGCAGCTGGGCCCACAGAGACGAGCCAGCCAAGGGAATTACAGGAAACCACCAAGTTTCACAGAAACCTCAGGATGGCGAGTCTCTCAGTGAAAAGTTCTTCTTCCCAATCTTCCAACTCCCTCAAGGAGCGTGGAGGAATCTCGCATTTCACCGTCGGGAGGAAGGTTCAGCCAGTCCGTGTTCTCACAAATGAAGAGCACGTAACTACTAGGGCTCTAGAATGATGGTGGCGTTGTCATTTTTAAGAATTTTGTTTTTCAAAACAAGATTTGTAAAAATTGGTTCATGGTGATGAAACAGTCCACAGGGCGGCCTGGCTCAGGCCCCTCCTTCGGGTCCCAATGTCTCAGGACCGGATGTGAGGGCGATCTGGCTGCGACATCTGTCACCCCATTGATCGCCAGGGTTGATTCGGCTGATCTGGCTGGCTAGGCGGGTGTCCCCTTCCTCCCTCACCGCTCCATGTGCGTCCCTCCCGAAGCTGCGCGCTCGGTCGAAGAGGACGACCTTCCCCGATAGAGGAGAGGACCGTTCTTCGGTCAAGGGTATACGAGTAGCTGCGCTCCCCTGCTAGAACCTCCAAACAAGCTCCCAATGTCTCAGGACCTCACAGCCAAGCGAGAGATGGACACATTAACTTAAAGTCCTGGGAGAAGTTTCCAAAGCGGTTCTGCTAACATATGCAGATGCTAATGTCATCACAAGGCATTTTCTAATTCAACCAGCCCGTTGTTCTTCATCGAGCACACTCTACAGAGTCCGTGCTCCTGAGCGGAGGACCTCCTCCAGCGAGACGCACCTGCCCCATAAACATGCTTCCCTTCGGTGTCTGGGGGCTGCTCTCACTTACCGGAGGAACGAATTATGAATTCAATCAAATGTATAATGAGACTTCTGGGGAATGAAGTTTGGAATCTAAAGTAACTATTCAATAAACTCATTTCCAACCCAATCCAGCCGTGTTTTTCACAAACATAAGAGATAAGGTCCTAAAGAAAATATTGTTTTATCATTTAATCCCAAACTATGTTTTGACATTTACCGACTCCTGATTCATGGAGCAAAGACAAGGATGCAAAAAGGAACTAGAGAAAGGATATAAACTTAGGTGGATAAAGGTGGTAATAATGTCTATTTTATCACAAACAACAACAACGGAGTCGTGTAAGCTGAGCACAGAATTTATCAGCACCCCGGCAGGTGAGACAAATCCATCTGTCTCGGGAAGTTTAAGACAAGTTTAATTCTTCACTCCAAACTAAAATATCAGTTTGTTAATAGTCCTCACAGTACTTGTTATGTAAGAAATAAACCTAATTTTTGAAAATGATTTTATTAAGTTCATTTGTTGTGATATACCTGAACAATCTGTAGGAATCGCTGAAGGAACGGCCAGGCAACCGCCAATCACTCTACTACTAGATGTTCTTCCACATCTTAATTTACATGCTCCTTATTCCTTTTTCTAAAACTTTTTAACTTTTTAAAAACTTTAAGCCTTTTTTTCAGCAAAAAAGGCGGGGGCTGACGATTTTTCTGGAAGGCACTGTAAGCTGAGCTGACCATCCGTGCCGCTCTGTGGCCCCCTCACAGAGTTTCACAGATCCGTTTCTAGGGAATGGGTTTTGTGCTCAAAACTGATCAACTCTTTGTTCTTTCTACCAAGATAAGTGACACCCAGGACCCAGGAAATAAATATTCCAAAATGCATCTTCTGGTGCGTGTAAACATATGTGCGGGAAGGTGGAAACAGGCATGGTCTTGGATGTGAAGTCTACAGGGTGTGGCAAAGCCAACCTACAAATATCCGGAACGTCAGAGTGTGGGCCACGACCTAACATACTTATAGGGGAAAAGCTGAAAGGCCAGCACACGAGAAGCCCAGAATGCGGAGCCAAAATGTCCTGGAACTAATCTAGATGCCCAGTCGGTACATAGATGTGACGCTCGCCAGACAAAACCTGCCCACGAGGAAGACAAGAGTGAAGCCACCCCAACACACACAGAGGGGAGAGGGGAGAGCAAGCACCTGATAGCAAAGCAGAGGAGAGACTGCAGGGTTCGCCCTCTCCTCCCAGAATCTGCCAGGCTCCTGCAGCCAGGGCCGGGCGCCTTTCATCCACCAGTGAGATGGGCTGCTCTGCCTCACGCGGCGGCGGTGGCGGTGCTGCTGCTCTTTCCAGGGGTCCCCCCTTCACCTGCGCTCAGCACCCGCCAGCCCAGGGTCTCCCGTCTGTGCTCACATGGGGTTCTTCAGACGTTTCCCAGACTGCGACTTTCGTGTCTAATGTGTTGTTTGTCCGACACCCGGAGATTCCGGTTCCGCGCATGGTTTTCATCTTTACTTCAAGACGTTCCCTGCTCGCAGGTCTGCTGGGTCGTCTTCTCCCCTGCCCCACTCCCATAACCTCTCGTGTCTAGAGGCATGGTAAACACCTGCGATGCAAACCTGGCCATTTTAGGTCAACGTCTGCACCGGTCTTCAAGTCCGCTTGTGAAGATGTGACTTCCTGGAACTCTCCCGGGAGAAAGTCGCGGTGTCCTGTACCCGCCCAGCCCCTGGACTGCCTCCCAAGGTGTCAGGCAGACGCCAAACCAGGCTGTGCGTGCGGGCGGACACCAGCGCCCCGTTCGCGCCAGGTTGGCAGTCCTCCTCCCCTCTGCGGTGGACGTTCCGCTGGCTCGTCCTCCTGCGGGGCTCCTGGGTGCATCCCCTGGGCCCCATGTGAGCAGAGGAGTGACTGAGATCCTGCCTGACCTCTGCCACTAACTGGGAGTTGAGCTCAGAGACTCCTGAACCTTCATGTCTGAAACAGTGAAACGAGGACACGGAACCCTCTCAAGTACATTCACTGTCGCTAAAAGTAGTGAATACAACACAGATTTATTACGATGTTGTCTCTGTGTGCATGTTCCCACCACATTAATTCAAACCACAAGCATAAACTCACAATTAAGGAAAATGTAATGTGTCACATGTACAGTGAGGATTATAAAAATAAAACAATCTAAACAAAAACTCTGAAACATGAGAAAAAGCTAGTTCTTTCCCCCAACAAAGCACACACTTTCTTTAGAAGATAATTAGAAAATCCTCAGATTTTCAACATTCAAAATGTCCTGTTGCTATGGATTGAAATATAAATGAAATAGGAGTTTGCAGATTTGAAACTCCGGTGCTGCCCTGGCAGATTTTAAAAATCCACTAAATTTAGTTTTGCCTTCTCTCTTTTGTGACGAGAAGAACACCTGTCCTTAACCGACACTTGGGTTATTTTTCAGCAGGTTCAAATTCACTGCCCAGCAGTGTCTTCTGGAACAGGCAGCCCAAAAAGTGGATGCAGCTGGAGGAATGGAGTTCCGTGCAGACTCTGCCGTCCATTCCCAGAGAACCGAGCTCCCTCTGGGTGCATCCGCAGGGCCGGTGCCGAATCACAAAGCTCACGGATGTTGACGCGAGCATGGACCATGATGTCGGGCCTGGCGAGCAGGGCGGGCACTCTCGGGCTCGGGCTGTGTGACTGGCGCGTGCACACGCAGGAGCTGACCCCGTGCCCTAAACGCTGTCGCCTGTGACGTGGGGGTCAAGATGCACCTACTGCATAACCATGCCATGGGTTTTTGGTGAATTAGGGTATAGAACACACTCAGAAATGTCCTGGCAGTGGGGACAGAATCATGCACGCCAGCAATGACTGTTCACGGTAGGTTTAGCCTCCAAGTCTTGGGGTCCAACTGATAAGCTAATCAATGTCTGCTAGAATTTAATATTTATATTGTGTACCCAGTAAATATGTGTTGCACCAAATCTGACAATTTTCATCTTCTGGGACCCACACAGAGACTCCAGGTTCAGCGAGGCATGAGGCTCCATCATTCCTTCTGTTGATCCACTGTGGATTGATCAGACCTTCCACTCCTGCCCTTCAGAATAATTTTAAGTGGAAAACAATCATGGTCAGCCAGGTTCCTGGTGCAGGTACCTTGGACACACTCAACACTATAATGCAGGGAGCAGCTGCTCCAAGACCCCCCAGAGGGGCTCTGACTTGAACTCTAAAAACCGTTGTGACCGTTGTTAAAAAGAGTTCTTCTTGTTCTTCCAACACATGATGAATTCTCATGGCAAGATGGTGTTATTCTTATCAACTGCAGAATTCAGGGTTCCGGTTTAGGTTCTGATCTCAGGAGTGGATCATATCTTCCTGCAAACAAAACTCTCCCCAAATTGCCTCCGAAACCATCCAACCCAGGGATGCATGTTCCGGCAGAGATCGCTGGAAGGGGACCGGCCGCTGTGGAACACAAGTCCGTGTGCCCCGCGGCTCTCCTCAGAGCAGGGCTGTTCGTGGGCATCCAGGAGTCACTGGAAATTATAAACACAACTCTGCAAGTGTGAACACACACTCACTTCTCCTAGGAGGGAGAACTTAACCTTAGGTAGAGAATCTGATGTTTGAATAAAACAACGTAATTTACTTTTCCTGGACAATTTAGCATAGAAACATCGAATGTTTTTTGCTATAAGTTGTGTGGGATTCTCTACAGGTTATGGACTCACTATGAAGAAGGATAATTTTTTAAAACAGTAACAAACTCTTCTCTAACGCTGCTCTCCCCAAACCCACTGCTGCTGAGTATTCAGAACAAGTGGGGGGACAGTAGGTTGAACGAGGGATTGGTGACCCTTGACCTCCGACCCTGCCGGGGGCCCCAGGGAATAGTAGCAGGAAAGGGCAGCAGCTGTCCTCTGCCCTCTGTTGTGGTGACTTCACCTGTCCCGGACCCACAGGCAGCATCCAGAATGGGACCAGACACCCAAAAAGGGCACAAGAGGGGCAGACATGGGTCTGGGGCAACACGGGGGGGCGGTTCACGTGGAATACAGGAGCACTTCTGTTGTCCATGCATGTGGGAGGGGCCGCACGTGTGTGAGACGCACACATGAGCCCAGCATTGCTTCTGCAGGGGGCGAGGGAGGCCGCATCGGGCCTGCCCAGGGAAGAGGTCACACTCTGCAAGCACCTGCACCTACTGAGGAAACACCGATTTGGGGATTAGACATGGGGAGCAAGTGCCCTGTTTACTTTGTTTCCAAGGTGAAGGTCATGAGGACCCAGAAAATGATGAAGTAAGCAGTCTCCAGGGCCCACGCTCTACGAGACCCAGCTGTGAACCGGGGAATGGGAACGCTTCAGGGGTACTTTCAAAAACACACCACAAACAACTTATTTTCAGCTACATGATTTCTTGAATATCAGTTTTTGTAGGTCCTGGGTAGGGATACTCGAAGGACAGAGCAGTGAAATGTTGATTCTATAGAAATATATATATATATATGTTTATATATTTATACCTGCAATTATTTGAGCTCACAAGAAGGAAAACAGGAAACCGACTATGGTTTTAAAAGAGTATACTGCATATTTCCTCTATCACTTACGGTCGTCCTGTTTGACCTAAACTGATGTAAAACTGGCCAAAATTATTTTCCCTAATCTTTACTTGATATTTTACTGTATCTGGTCAGTACATTTCTTACCCTTCAGGAAAGTTCACTGTGACTGAAGCCAAAAGAAGGACGGAGCTTTAGCGTGGAAGCGCATGTTCACGTCCCGGAGACCAGGGCAGAGCTGACACCTGACGCGGGCGAGTGCCCGCTCTGTCTGTCGCTGCTCGTGGTTTCAGATGTGAGGAAGCCCTCGGCAAGTACAGTACTCTCACGTTCTGTCTTCACTTCCAACAGAATGTGTCCCACGGCACACCGTGGTGTGTGGGGAGAGCTCCTCCCGGAAAACACATCAACGAGGAAATTACGGAAGGCAGGGAGACAGAAACCTGGTCTTGTTTTGCAGCTGGGGGTGTTTAAATAACAGGGGAGCAAACAGTCCTGAGGCCATAACCGGCCTCCCCGAGTGGGCCTCCCCGGCGCATCTACGCAGAGCCCGGAGCCACGGGGCACTTACATGTGTGCCGTGACTGCTCCCACCGACACAGACCACGTCTTGTTTCTGGATCGTGAGGACCTCCTTTGTCAGCTTCAGGCGGACGTCATAGGTGCTTCCAGACCCCTCGCGGTGCAGCAAGGCAATGCCAGTTCTGGTCTGTGGGGCAAAGCAGAAACACACCAGAGGGTGTGAGCGCAGCGGGCGCGGGTGTGGTGGCAGGACCACGGCTCACTCGCCCACAACCCCCAGAACATGCACCCGGACGGACCACGTGGGGACCGCACAGCTGCAACCATCTGGCCACGGCTTCATTAATTTAACACACACTAAGTATGAATTCTGAGTAATTGTTTCTGAATAGCTTTTACAGGATTTAAATAAACATGTTTTTAAAAGAAAATTAGGGTTTTCTTTAAAAGCTTGAAAATATTAGTATTTTGTTCAAATCAACTTTTCTAACTTTAGAAAGCCTTTAGTTCCTACTTTTACCAAAGCTCTTTGCATGATAACCACCCCTTTCGGAAGATTCAGATAGTAACTGTTTGAAGATTTATTGGTCTGGACCAGGAAATGCTGAAAATCAGCAAAACGTGTATCAGAGTTCTCATCAATACATGGAAACCGACTTTATCAGAAGTACCCAGTGGGGCCCACACACTGGCTCCCGGAGGGCTGGGGCCCGGCGGGCTTCCTACCCCCGCCGCACGGCAAAGCAAACTGGGTTTGTCAGCAAGCGCAGACCAGGAGGGGACGTCCACAGGTAAAGGCCTTCTCAGCAGACGAAGAATGGAAAGTCGGACAGACACCTCTGGACAAACTAGAGGTGGCCTCCTGGTGTGTGCAAGTCACGGTCAACGGCGTCTAAAGGTGCCCTGCTTCACTTGGGCGCCCCTTGCCAGGCCCGAGGAGGCGGGTCTCAGGGGTGGAGCAGGCTGGTATTTCTGTCCGTCTGGAGCACCAGGTGCCGCATGCAGACTGCTGCCTGCACAGCCTTAGGCGGTCACCCTGCAGGCCAGGAGGAAGGGAGGAGGGAGGCGGGATGCTTAGTGAGGTGTCAGGAGCTGCTCCCTCAGGCCAGGACCATGAGGAAAGCCCACGCAGGGGCATGCGTACCAGGACTCTCCGAGGCTGGCAACCAACCACAGAAACAGAAAAAGAAGAAACTTACAAGATCACTGACAAATTCCAAAGATGGCATTTGACAAAGTTATATATTAATTAAATATTTAATTAATAGTTCTTTAAATTAATAGTTAAATCTAAAAGGTTAACCTTCGGGAAAACAGCTAAAAAAGTCTAAGAGCACTTGTCATTCACCATGTTGAATTATAGAAAGATTTCCTCCAGGGACAGAGGCTGAGAAAAAGATGTGCGTTCACTCTTGCCATTTCAATACCACACTGTGCTCCTGACCAGTGCAATTATATATAAAATATATACTTTAAATATTTATGATGCATAAAGGAAAGAAGAAAAATGAAGCTAGTTCACAGATGGAATCTCTAAGCATGGAGATAATTCAAAAGTATCTATATCTATGTCTGTCACATGAACATTTGGACATTTAGCCTATGGCCTTAACATCATTACCAGTTAATGGTGTATTATGACAGTACTGTGAAAGTATGTTTCAATATATCAGCAACAAATAATAACAGCTGAAATAACAGGATATAATTCCCAGTAGCATTAACAACTGCCAGTATCCAGAAACCAACTAATGAAAACTGACACACTAGGTCTCTACACTAAAAATTTGAAAGTGTTACTGAGAGGAAAATAATAAGACCTAAATAAGTTACAGATCATGTTCATGAACTGGATGGATTCGTACTGTGAAGTCATTTCTTTCTAAATTAATCTCTGAATTAATCTGTTGTTGATTCAAAACAACACAAAATCATAAACACCAGCAAGTTGTTAGAAACTGACAAAATAATTCTAAATTTCAAACAGAAACGCAGTCACGTATAGTCAAGGCAATCCTGAAGAACACCCAAGCTGAAGACTTATAATGCCAAGTATCAAGAACTATTTTGAGGTTGTAGCAATTAAAATATGGGGTATTTACTCAAGAAAAATAGCTCAGTGGAGAAGAGAGAATACATAGTCCAGAAAAAAATTCACATATGTGTGATCTCCTCGCTTGTCATAAGTGCAGCATGACAGTCATGTCCGGAAAGAATCTAGGAAAAAAATGAGTTCACCGCCCCACTGCAGAGCCTAGGAAACAATCAAATCTAGCTGGACTTCAGAGCTACATGTGAACAGTAAATCAACAAAACGTTTAAAAGAAAACAGGTGAAAATATCTCCATGGACTCAGAGTAAAGTTGACTTGAACAGCATGCAAAACAGTTCTAGCCTGGAAATGTTCTAATCTTGAAGTTCTAATAGAGAAAGGGACTAATTGTTCTACATAAAATTGAGAAATTCTGTTCAATAAAAGATACTACGAAGAGATCAAAAAGTTATCCATAGAGTGAGTGATCTTGGCATTAGATATATTTGATAGAGACTCATACACAGAACATACAAAGTGCTCCTAAAATCAGCAGAAATAAGAGTAATTTTGTGAATTTGTAAAAGAGTGACCAGTTAAACCCCTCCAAAAACCTCACATGAAATGGTCACAATCCCCACCTCACTGCTGTTATTCAGCATTTTTCTGTACAACTTTGTCTCCCATGAGACAGGAAAAAAGAGTTTAAAGGTATAAAAATTCAACAGCATTTACAATATTTACAGGTGATATTGAGGTCCACAAATAAAACCAGGAAGTATGCAAATGTCAGAAATCACTTATATGGCTAGATAAAATCACACTCGATCAATATAATCTGCAAATACAGTTGCATATTTACACAATAATTTATATACATCACAGGCTAACCAATCCCCCCTCCCCCCTCCCCTCTAAAACCCTGTTTGTTTCTCAGAGTCCATAGTCTCTCATGGTTCATCTCCCCCTCCAATTCCCAAGGGGGGATTGGTTAGCCCAGTGATGGGTATCAAGGAGGGCATGTACTGCTTGGAGCACTGGGTGTTATACGAAAACAATGGATCGTGGATCACTACATCAAAAACTAATGATGTCTTGTATGGTGACTAACATAACATAATAAAATTTTAAAAAAAGAAAAAGAAGAAGATAGCAGGAGGGGAAGAATGAAGGGGAGTAAGTCGGAGGGGGAGACGAACCATGAGAGACTATGGACTCTGAGAAACAAACAGAGGGTTCTAGAGGGGAGGGGGCTGGGGGGATGGGTTAGCCTGGTGATGGGTATTAAAGAGGGCACATTCTGCATGGAGCACTGGGTGTTATGCACAAACAATGAATCATGGAATGCTATATCAAAAACTAATGATGTAATGTATGGTGACTAACATAACAATAAAAATAATTTATATACAATAATAAAAATTCACAGTTATTTTGCAAATATAATTTGCATATTTACACAATAGAACCAAGAGAAAAAAATTAAGAATTTCCTCCAAAAATCCACTAGATACCCAGGAATATATCCACCAAAACAACTTGAAGAGTTCAAGGGAGAAAACTGAATCCTTTATTGAAAACATTAAAGGAATACTAATTAAAAAGAGAAATATCTGTACACAGGAAAATTAAAGAAAAGTGTGTGAACTGTCCCAGAACTGATCTATTTGGTCACTGCAGCTCCGGTCAGGATGTGCATCAGCTGGGCCTCAACAGAAAGACCTGGAATGCCTAGAGTGGAGGGGTCCTGGGGGCCAGGAAGGGCAGAGGAGGGGTGGGGGTCTTGCTCTGGTAGGGATCAGTGTCTGCAGTCCGCCACGGGTCCCCACAGGACTCTTCTCTGGGACTTGGTGCCCACGCCATCAGGATGCCAACTACAAGACATTCTCTCCCCATTTCCTTGGCTGCTTTCCCTGCCCTTTGTAGTGCTACAGAAAGTAATGGTTTTTATTCATGTTATTGTTGATAGCATCCCAGAATTGAACAACTCTGGCATCGTCAAGCTGTAAGAGTTACAACTGTGGGTAAAAATGGCCCAGAGTTAGAAAAACAGCCCAAGAGCCCAGCCAGGGTCCCCTGTGAGCACGGACGCTCGCGGCAGCATGGACGCCCACCAGGAACGAGAGGAAATGCCACGGGGGCAGCAACAGACCAATTGGGGAGTCAGAGTCCCACAGACCCTCCCAAGTTCCAGAGATGCTGAGATTAAGCTGGAAACTTGTGCAGCCAGAATCTCTTGGACCATCGGGCTTTTCTAACAAGGTGCACAAAGCAGAACCACAGGGGCAAGACTGGGCACCTGCACCACAGCCAGACGTTGTTTCGCCCGAGGACCCACCAGGGCGGCCCCAGCACACACCTGGGAGGGGGACCCGCCACTCAGGCCACAGGCATGAAGCCAGAGGCCAGGAGCTCACTTGCTCTCGGCCCACCCAGTTGCACACACTCCAGGATCTACATCGACAGAAGACATGCCTTTTTCGGCAAGCCTCTAAATGCAAATTAACATTAGCTTCCAGTGAAAATCCATCCACTTCACTTGATTCAGAGTTGACAGGAAAAGCAAAGTGAACGGCAAGCAAACTCAGAAACCGAACAGCTCCTCTGACAGCCAGCAGGCCCCGCTTGTCACGGGGTGCGTTCCTGAAGCGTAATTAGCATCAAAGTCACGGTGGCAGAAGGAGGAGCCCTCCGCTACCTACACCTGCCATTATGCTTTCAGCTGCATGAGAAACCGTGTTTCCAACACATCTTTTGAAATGATTCATGCCATCAAGTATGATATGAATTTTATAGAAAAAAACCCAAGTCATTTTTAATTTGGAACCCAAGGGAAATTTGTACCTTAGGAGACGGTTCCCTACCAGCAATAGACTAACAAGATCGGTAGATCCTCGTGGATTTTGGGAAGGCAGTTAGAGACCCCACCTCTGTCCCTGAGCTTCTCCAGGGACCTGCAGGCCGGGAAAGGGCAGCCACCTCAGAGCCATGGTGGGCTGGGTGGGAGCGATGGAGGAGGGCGCACAGGTACCGAACGAGAAAAAGGAGAGAGAAACGTCGAGGCCGGAAGCTCAGGGCCGGGCAAGGGGTTCTAAACTGGGCTGCCCCTGAAATCACCTGCTGAGCATCCAAAGCCGCGGGCAGAAAGGTTGAGAGCAACCATGGGGAAGCTGGCTGGTTAGAAATGAAAGAAGGGAGCCCAGATCCACACAAAGGCAAGCCCTGGGGGGCAGATCTGGGATGAGAATCAGGACCGGGGATGCAAACACCCTCACTTCTTCGAAGACAAACATCCTTCCTCAGGTAGCTCAAGTCCAGACAGGGCAGCCATCTGTTATAGCCAGGAGGGTCTCAGAACCGGACCCTCACTACCCCAGCTATGGAAAGACACAGACGCAAACGTGCGCCCAACCCTCCTGGGACAGCATCGGCTTCGATTCTCAGAGACACGGCTGCCCGGTGGTGTGACGAAGCGGGACATATACTTTCCCACAATCCAGGAAAGTGCCACAGATTAGGTCTCTTAAATGTCTGTTTTTAAAAGTTGTTTCAAATCAAATCTTAATCAGTAACACTGACCAGTAACTGCCATTCAGCCGTCTGACACAAGGTGATTGGCTCCCCATCCCAGCAAGTTTAGAGCTATCAAAGAAAACAAGCAAGGTCTGTCAGTAATGACCTACTTATAATGTACTTTTAGGGTAAAGAAGGTAGGGTTCATGCTGCTAACTGATTTCTATTTCTGCAAAAAAAGAATGCTATAAAAGTCACAAAGATCAGAAGACTCTAACAAAATGGCATAACATTTGAATAACTTGGATTTGATAACACACAAACACAAATAGCATTTCAATGTTATTTAAAATAGATATCCACCTGCTTAAACTATATTTTAAAATGCAATCAATTGTGAGTAAACTACTGGGAAAAAAGTCCTATAGTATACACATTTGATAGCCATAAAAGACATTAAAACAATCAAAGCAAAACAAATGAATTACCATTTATCGTTTCTAGAATTCAACTGTCAGTCACTCAGATACTACTGTTGAAGTTGTCAAAACAATTACTTTTTTTTAAAGATTTTATTTATTTATTCATGAGAGACAGAGAGAGAGAGAGAGGCAGAGGGAGAAGCAGGCTCCCAAGGAGCAGGGAGCCCGATGCGGGACTCGATCCCAGGACCCTGGGATCATGACCTGAGCCGAAGGCAGATGCTTAACCATCTGAGCCACCCAGGCGCCCCAAAACAATTCTTTATAGATACATATTTTTTAAAGATTTATTTATTTTAGAGAGGGAGAGAGAAACAGAGTAAAGCATGGGAGGGAGGGGCGGAGAAAGCAGATTCCCCGCTCATTGCAGACCCAGACACGGGGCTCGATCTCATGACCCTGAGATCTCGACCTGAGCCGAAACCAAGAGTCGGATGCTAAACTGACTGTGCCGCCTGGGTGCCCCTAATATATATATATATATTTTAAACAGTTCTTTATATATTTTACGTGATAATTTATCACCCCTTTCAAAAAGCAAAATTAAAGACAAACCCTCATTACTGCATAAGAGGTACCGCTGCTTTTAGAAGCAGAGTCTGCAGGTGCTTTACACATTCTCCACACGCACGTGGATTTGCAAAGAGGAATAGATTGTCCAGGTGTGTACTGGTGAGTAAAGATGTCATTCCTCCACAAAACATGGACCCATTTGGGAAGAACAAACTGCACTTGGAAAACAGATGATGAACTAGCAATATACCTAAATTTTACTGATGTAGCACACATTTCACTGGGGATACATATCACATCAGACTCTGACTCCATCAAGCATAAGCTTCTGACTTGTTTAACGACAATGGCCTGAGTTCCTGAATTCAGCAGGTTCACTAGCATCAACTGGAACATTCACAAAACCGGACGTGCACCTGACTGTACAAGTCGGGACAATCCTACAGTTGGTGGCCCTCTATAACCATGTTCTTCAGAAGACAGTTTCATCATAAACACAGTGAATTCCTTTATAGTTGGACTCATTGTATTAAAAAAGAAAATGGCACATGTGGCTCATCTGGACGCTATTAAAACGAGTGGGAGCTAGGCTGATGGAGCCCACGACCTCAGGAAGACCCGGTCCTCACGGTTGAGGGCACTGCGGTTGCTACCTGTTCCACAAGAGGGTTCTCCAAGAAAGTACTTTGAGAAGTCACTGTGCGTTTCATAAGCAGATCTAGCTATGCCATGACTGCATTCTTTTTCCACAATAATCTATTCTTATATTTTTTTTCAATCTGGTAGCAGAAACGGATAGATTCATTCTATCAGGCTGTAGTTAGAGAAGAAGCAACTGGCTAAAAATTATTATGGAAATGAATAATGCACAAATATCCTAACAATTAAAGATGATAATAGTTCACTTTAAATATTCTGACCCCTGAATTGATCCTGGTTTATTTATATCTATATAGATATAAATATATAATATATATATGATATTATATATATAATCAAGCTGAGGCACTTGAGTATTTTTTTAATAAAGATGATAAAGTGGCACCAAGGATAAGGAAGCAACTCTGACCAAAAATGAGGGAAAATTTGACCAATGATAAATAATTTCTCAGCTTGAGGAAGGGCATGTATTTCTTTAAAATCATGTATATATGCACAAGTGGTACACATTTCACAGTCTCCTGATGAACAGTTTAAAGGCTCACAAATGTTGACTCAATAATTTAATGCTTGCCTTTATTTTAAGGGACCAACAATAATTATATTCAAAAATACTTATCAGATAAATGTGTTACAAAATCATTCACAATAGTGAGACATATGAAACCACCTAAGTGTTCAATGTGAGCGATTAAAGAAATGGTTTTGCAACACATTTATCCGATAATATATTTTTGAGTAATTGTAGTCAGAAGAATATGAAGTGAGGTAGTAAATACTGGCATTAGGCTTGCGTGGCAAAGCAGAAAACATCTACTGAATTACCTATCAGGACAGTAGGGGCCTCTTCTGGGGAAGAACGTCACAGACACACACCCATGCATAGAAAAAAAGGCTGCGGAGTTCTACCCTGAAATGCTGAGTAGTTTTTTGTCTCTGCTGGAATGGGTACTTTTTATATTCTCCATTAGGCTTTTCATTCATTCAAACTTTGTCATTTTTGAACACAAGAAGTATGTCTAAAATACAGGTTTCTCGCCACTTCAACCCCTCGGGTGGCCGTCATCAGAAGGTGGAGATGAGCAGGTGCTGGTGAAGCCCAGGAGCTGAGGACACCCTGGGCGCCTGCAGAAAAGCTGGCCCTTCCCCCCGGGGACCGAACACTGAGCACCCACACTACCCACCAAATCCACTGCCGTGTACGGAACCGACAGAATCAAATGTGTCCATAGCAGTGTCACTCAGAGCAGGTGAAAACCACCTGAATGTCCATCAAGTGACGAATGGAATAACACCCAGTCACGGCAGAGATGAAGTTCTTACAGACATGACTCGCGGACGCTGCGCCGATGAAAGCAGGCAGCCACCAAAGGCCACAGAAGCTCCGGACCAGGCAAATCCACAGAGCACAGACTTGCGGCTGCCGGGGCGGAGATGGGGCAGGTGCAAGGACCCGTCAGCCAGGGCGTGGCGTTTCCCTCTGGCTGACGGGAATGCTCTGGCACAGCTCCGTAAGTATAATTAAAACCACTGAATCGTGCACGTTAAATGTACAACTTGTATGGTCTGTGAATTACACCTCATTGAGGGTATTATGTATAAAATATATTTTAGGTTTTCTGAGTTAGATAGCAAGTTTGATCTCAGCTCAGATCCACGGAATTAATAAAAAAATATTGTTGAGATAAGCCTCACAATCCTGATACCAAGGGAATGGAGACATTCACGCACCAGAAACCACGTGAAATATCTTTTAAACAACAACAATCCTGTGGGTCACGTGCAGCCACGTGCCATCCAGTCTGGGAAGGAAGAGAGAGCCTAGGAGGAACCAGCTGTATACACGTGTGTTTTCTATGCATCCTGTGTACATATGAAGCGTGGGCCAAGGGGTAGCCCGTGGGCACAGCCGGAAAACATGCGCCACGGATCAGGGGTGTGTCCCGTGGGAGTGTGCTGGGGTCCCACGCGTGGGAGCAAGGACAAGATGTGGCCGGGCTGCTGCTGCAGACACACAAACCCAGCCTGTGAATTCAGCACCGCTGAGAAGTGGGAAAACCAGTGGGGCGAAGCAGTGCGTATTTAGGAACATACAGCTGCTAACAATAGAGACCAGCTGGGGAAACCAGAGGAACGTTATGCCAAATAAAAGTATCACAGGAATCAGGAGACGATTTATTAAATTTTGAATTCAATGTTTGCAGTGCCACTTGAGGAAACTGAACGCCTGTAAACCAAAGTAGAGAAGAATATGTGGATGACAGAGGCTGATGTAGGAACGAAGCCACACTGGGAGGGGCGCAGCGCCGCACAGTCTCCCTGAAGTCACAACCTTCCGTAGAAACTGACTCGTCAGAACGCAAGATTTCAGACAACGAACAAACTCGGAATTTAATCAGCGCCTTCTTCATAAAGGACTCAAAGCTTAGATGGGTAATGGGTACAGACTTTTGAACTTTCAAGGAAAGAAATCCTATGCTGCGTAAAGGATTTCAAAGTACAGGAAAGAGGGAATTACTCTCACCACATCCGACAGAAAAATTAAAAACCTGACAAACACAGAGAAAGAACAGAAATAAATGAAGAATGAATCTCACTTCTGAATATAAATAGACTGTCTTTAGCTCCCCAATAATCAGTTCAGAAGTAGAATAAAAGAATAATATGCCAAATACATGGAGACAGTTACATGTCAGCAAAAGAATATCCTAATAATCCACACGCAACAAATCACCTAAATAAACCGGAGGAAAAATCTGATAATCTTGCTAACAGGTGTCAAAAATTATTAAACTACCATCACTACTGTCTGACGTTGTTCTGAAAAATCCCTAGCTAAATTAATAAGGCAGGAAATAGAAGTATGCTGTTTAATGACTGGGAAAGATGAGGAAAAAATTGTCATTATTGGCAGACAATGTAACTGTTTATCTTGGAAAAGAACAGATTTCCCACAGACAGAAGGGAAGTGGTTGTTTCAAGTTTGAAAGCTTTTCACATGAGATCTGCAGACAACAAAATAATGACAAGAAATAAACTGAAGACACATGAAAATATGCAAAAAAGTTGAGAAGGAAAGGACAGTGATACATGAATTAGGGAAATATGAATTCCCCAAAGGGGGTCAAACCAATTTAAACCCATATATGAAAAAGAAAAAAAAAGAACAGATATTCCGGCAACAACAATAAGGAAAACATGACAACAAAACACTGATAAAAGGAACAATAAATCAAGGGGCGCCTGGGTGGCTCAGTTGGTTGAGCATCTGACTCTTGATTTTGGCTCAGGCCATAGATCTCAGGGTTGTGAGATCGAGCCCACGTCGGGCTTCGCACTCAATGAGGAGTTTGCTTGAGATTCTCTCTCACTCTGCCCCTCTCCCTGCTCGCTCTCTCTCTAAAATACTAAATAAATAAAGAAAAGAACAATAAATCAAGAAGATTCAACAGTCAAGATCACACACATTTCCAACAACTATTCTAAATATAAACCCAATACCCAAAAAATGCAGACAAACAATTAAAACTGCAGTTGGAGATTTGGGTATAATCCTTTTAGTCCATCTGCTGTTAGAATAAGAGGAAAATAATCAAAGGTACAGAAGATTCAAAACATGATTATGAATCCTGAAAGAAAAAGCTGTGAATTTTAAAAATACTCATTTTAGGAGTGTCTGGCTGGCTCAGCTGGAGGAGCCTGTGACTTGTGATGTCAGGGTCTTGAGCTCGAGCCCCACGGTGCGGGGGGCAGCATGGAGGTTACTTTCAGAACAAAACAAAACTCGTTTCGGAGCCCCCATGGGATGCCGCCCCAATTCAACCACAAAGAATCACTGTCAGTCAGAATGTAGGCTCTGATCACAACCAGATGGAATTCCAAATCGCTGACGATGAATACTCAGAAATCCTGCAGAACATAACACCGGCTTATCAGGAAAAGACAGGAGGTTATGAACTGAATGAGAATAATTACCTCAAAACGCTTATGAAGTTTCTTAGCATACCCAACAGATTGGTAAAAACAACAAAACCAAAAGTTTAGGCGAGGATCAGAGGAAACTGGAAACCCTCTCGTATCTGCACGGTGTTCAGACCCGAGCAGCGCCTCTACCACACGCTCCTGAGTCTCTTACTGAAAGATCATGGGTGCGTCCTAACGAGCAAGCCTCCAGAAGGCTGTTCCGGGTGCACGGAGAACATCTACACAGGACACAGTCCCAAAGAAACATTTCTTTGGGCCACCTAAGAACATCCGAAAATCCAGACCTCCATGATAGATGGAGAATATTGGCAAAAATCATTAAGTTCAACCATTCACAACTGACAAGATTAACCAAAGGTCAAGCTAAGAAGGAGGGGCACGGGCAGAAGGGGGTCAAGGATGAAAGACAGGGAAGGCGGGAGGAGGTTGCTGCCCTCACCCGCTGGGCGAGGACGGGGAGACACGGTGGGATCCGGTGTCCCGATGGGCTGGGTGTGGGGGAGCAAGCACAGGCTCCAACAGGGGGAAGGGAGAGGGGGTCATGCAGGGTCGTCAAAGGCGTCGCGCCCTGGAAACACGAGGGGCTGACAGTGCCTTTTCGCTCAAAACATAGAGTCTCCCTCACTCATTTATTTGTGTTTTTGGATGTTGGCAAAAGCCAATCTACAGCTTCTTAACCTACTTCCCAGGGGGATGTCCTTGTACTGTGACCTCTGCCGAGTTCTCTGTGTATCCAATAGCAGGCATGGAGCGAATGCCAAGGAGCACCTGAAATTTGGAAGGGGGAGGACTAATTTCCTGTCCTCTATTCTATTCAGTATTCACATATAGTGCCTGAAGAGGGACACGACTCGAGAGTCTGATTAATAATCCTGAAATTCCACAAAACAACGCTACAGTGGTTTTCAATTAAAAACTGTGTGTCTGCATCTGGCACTGAATGCTGGGAAGAACTTTCAGAAATTAACTGTTCAGTAATGACCGATAGCTACTTGCGTTTCCAGACATTGAGTAACACATCATATTAAAATGATTTATTGCGCTTGGACTGGTTTTAAATGATATATTTTAAACCCTAGAAATATGAAGCAAAACAAAATAACAAATCCATTTGTGGTGCTGACATGGACGTCAGAACTTCTGGGTTTGAGACCTAGTCTAGCAAATCCATGATCCTGTGGGACCCAAACTTCCAAATCTCCCAAATGCAGTCTGTCCCAGGGTCTCATGAATGAACGCACACATGAATGAATGATACTGCCCATGGTATCAGGCGCCGACCCTTCCTAGGAGCTCCAGGGGAGCGTGAATGTCCACAGCGTTCCCACGGCGCCCGCCCAGCCCGGCCCTGCACGCCGTCGACGCCGACCCGCGCCCACCTTGCAGGTGACTCTCAGTCACCAGGTGCTCCAGGCCCCTGGGGTCCCTGTAGTTGCTCCAACCTGGAACTTCCTTCCCACCCAGATGCTGTCCAGTTACCAGTACCCCCGAAGCCCCAGAAGGGAAACCTCAGGTCGGTCCCCTGTGATTTCCTCCCATTTTATTAGACTCTGCAAGACTCTTGTCAATGATTTGACAGAAACACAGTCTGATATCTGTTTTGAGTGGGAGTGTAGTTTTTTACACCAATTACTTAATCTCTTTGGAATGCATGTGGCAGATCTTAATATTATTTTCAAAATAACTACAATTATATCAGCGCCATCTACTACTCACCTATTTATTTAGCAAACTTCCCATGCTGTTCGCTCCTGACGGGCTGCAGACACCGATCTGCGTGACCTGCCTCACGCTCCATGCCACACTCTTTCCGTTACAACAGCGTTTGGCAACCTGCTCAAGTTCGCTAGGGCAGGTCAGTGTCTTTTTATTTTTCAAAAATGGCTTGTCCATATTCATTCTTACCTGTTCATTATTCCAGATGAACTTCAGAATTAATTTCTTCTATTTAAAAGTACCCTTGGCATTTTGACTGGTGTTATAGTTAAACTATGAATTCATTTATAGAGAAAATACAATGTCCTGTATCACATCATGGTGTAACCTTAGTCAAGTCACATATATATTTAAATATTTAAATCTTTCCGTTTTCTTCATGTTGGTCCTCACTTTACTTGGGATTTTCCAAATAGATGTTTTCTTCTACTTTACTATCGAAATCAGAGATCAGCAGACTGGCCCTCACACCAAACCTGGCCTGGCCCGCGGCGCCCCCGAGCCTTCACTCCCCAATCAGGGCAGACGGGGTCGTGAGACAGAGCCCACACGGGCAGGCCCTCCACCGAAGTGGGTACTGTGGGTGCAAAACTGCTTTTCCCACATTCCTAGCCACTCTGCGTCACTTCCCTCATTCGTACCAGCCTAGACTTTCGAGTGCATTTTCTTCCCCGTGGTCATGGGACGAGAGGTCATGGAGCCACACCTGAACTGACTACAGCCATGCCTGAGCCACACCTGAGCCATCCTGCAGCCACACCTGACCTGCACCAGCAGCCTCACCTGAGTCACACCTGAGCCACACCAGCAGCGGCATCTGAGCCCTGCCTGAGCCGCCCTGTAGCTGCACCTGAGCTGTACCTACAGCACCTGGATGTGAGCAGTGAACAGCTCTCCTTGGAAATGGCTAAAGGCTGAATCCACTTGTCCTGGCAACACAATCTACCTAATTCTGACTGAATACCCACGCCACGGCTGTCCTGGCAGGTGGGACGGTCACTGGGGCCAAGGCCAGTCGACCTGTCCTTCCAGACTGACCCTCTGCTCCAAGGGGGCCAGCAGTGCAGAGAACAGAGACGACCCAGCACCAGAACATTCAGATTTGTGCTGCCGCCAACTACTCTCATCACAGCGATCCACTACCTGTCTTATGCACACGGCCGTCCTACGTTAACAGAACACTGCATTTAACAGAACGTTTAAAGTCTTCTTATCTCTGCTATCCAAAACAAAGTCTCAACACCATCTGTTTGTACATTCTGACTGCAGAGAATTGCTTTAAAAACAGGTTTCCCACCACCCAGACTCCAATACAGCGTGTCTGAACAATTCCACCCCATTTTATGGACCCTAACCTCACGCTGCATAAAGGGAGAAAAACACCCTAGGAGCTATATCCATGTGCTCCACCGCCACAGGAGCAGAGTGACCACCCAGGCCAGGCTCTGAGGCTGTAATTCACTCCCCTCCAGTTCAACCTGGATAAACCCTGTGGCTCCAGCCCAATTCCCAGCTGAAGGAAGCCCAGGGGCCAACAGTAAACAAACCTACTTGTTACTCATAGCGGCTCGAAGATCAAGTCAACAAGGATTCATTTCAAGGCATCACCACGGCGTGCAGAATCCTCTCTCTTCAGTCACCTCGTCGGAGCTCATGAGCTTGAACTTGCTACAGGCTCGTCTGTGACCCCCACGCCCTCCTGGGCCACTGGCTGCATCCTGGATCTGGGATCTTGTCCCTGGGCTTGTCCCTCCTCCTTGTTCTCCTGTCTCTTCTCTTCCTGAAGTAAATCTTAACTTGTCAGATACCCTAGCCCTTCCCTAGCCCTTGTTCCTCATGGTCTACAGCTGCATCTCCGCCATGAAGATCACATTCTCACTGCGAACCCCAGGGGCTTGGCCAGCCGGGGAGGTCCTCCCCTGGGTGGAAACGTGCAAGGTCAGCGGGAAAAGGCCACTTCTCTTTCTCGGATGGTGGCGTGGAGAAATCCTGTGTGGTCCTCGCACATTGGGAATACCACGTAGCACACGCACACATCACGTGTTTACAAATATGCTTGAGCACCATCTCATGCGCCAGGCCTATGGCGGGCACACACGACCGAGAACAGCCTGCCCCTCTGAAGGCCTCTGAAGCACATTCCCTCCAGGGCCCAGGGCCAGCGGACACACGCCCTTCTTCTGCCCTTCAGCTACTTAGGAGCTTCGTTGGACCCCCCGGTCCTGGAAGAACGGAGCCACCATGATTAGAGCAGAGCACCGTGCGGGCTGAGTCCCTTCATCCCTGACTGAGGGCGTGGTGACAGGTGTATCTCCCTGAGGCGCTGGGCACCTGACATTCACCGAACACCAGAACTGCTGCATCTGAAAAACACCATCTGACAATGACCTCCTCGCTTTGACTCGACACTGTTTTACTGACGTTTTTCCACTGAACTGGCTGGTTGTTTTGGCACTCGGTCTGCTCTTTTGAAAAATCAGAACGGAGAAAGAAAATCCAATGTGTGTTCTTTACTTAAAGAAAGGGAATAACATTTCCCAAATTAAAGTCATTATAATTCCCAACTCAAAGAACTGATAATGTAAGCTAACACAGCATCATGAAAAACAGCCTTCTTTCTTTTGAAGACAGTGTTATATCTAAGAGCCTTTTCTATACGTGGAAGCAAGCACTTGACAGTGGATTTCTATATATTTATTAATATTAAGAAATATTAAGATATTTCTTAATATCTTTGGGTAAATCTATATGAAATAATCCAGCTAATCTTCAAGCCTAATTTCATGAAACCTCTCACAGTACCGAACTCAAGAACCGCAGGTCATTTTTCCCCTTAACGTCCAAGAACTTTTCGAATACTTCAGTATGCCCATTACGGTGCCGACACCAGTACTTCATTCCATGATTTTACATTTAAAAATAAAATTCAGTCCTCCAGTGTATGAATGTGACACTCAGTCTTGGACTTTTCCTTCATATAACATCATGTTTCTTACGAGAAAACTCTTAAAAAAATAAACGGATGTTAATCAGATATAAGATAAGAAATGAATATAGTTTTTATTCTTTGAATAAACAGTGATTCAAATACTAAGCAAAAATGCAGAATCCATGCCGGAATCCTTCCAGAATCCATTGAAAAGTGGATTCCATTCCAGAATCTAAAATCACCCTTACACAAATGCAGGGGACAGGCATGTGGGTAACCCCAAACTCCCCGTGCCCTAGAAATGATTGTCCCAAGCATTCCCCAAACCCTGAAAGGTTGTGTTGTGTGACAGAAATAAAACTCCTGTGCAGAAAATACACACTGAACAATAATGTGGTCAGAATTCAAAGGAATTTACTAATTATGCATGACCATGTGTCAGCAAATCATCATAATTTTGAATTACAAAAATGGTCTTTGTTTTGTTCATTATCATTTAGTATTAAAACAAATGATTTAGTAGTATTTGGAAGAGAAGCCTTTGGACATTTTTAAGTGGAGACATATAGCTACCTAATGCAAATCGGAGTTCTAATGGAAAGTTCTGGAATCACTTTACTGCACTTAATATCCTTAATGGTTGTAATGTGATCATAATAAACTGAATAGCGGTTCAACCAATTGTCTGGAGGTAATCCTGTAATAAAATATCTTAATTTCATAATTGTACACTAGATGTAATCTGAAATGTCTATTTCGATTTGGTGGCATATAGCAGACTTTTCACGTGGGAGCAAATGCAGTTGGAGAGCAAAATGACAGCCTTGTTGGGGATATCATTTCAGAGATGCCCTGGAAGGCAGACTGACTCCCACCATCTGTGCAGCCCTGCTCCCGCACACCAGCCCCGTGATGTTCCCTGGTGTCTAAGAGAACCAAAGTGAAATAGCCATCAGACTGCTCAGTCAACACTTTATACAATGACATTTATAATCAAACCCATGTCTGGTCAATATATAATTAAATAAGAGTATCGCAGCAATACTACTATAAAGGAAAAATACTTTGCACAATTAAGTTAGAGAGTAAATTTCAGGTTCTCATTAGAAAACTCCAGCTTTTTAAATTTAAATTGCTAGACATCTTTCAAAAAACCTTGCAGACCCCAGGAAAGCAGGTAAAACTGCCACAGCCCGTGTCTGAGGTATGACCGGGGGACAGATGACACTATAAATTTGTGTTTGCTTGAAGACGTGAAAATACACATTTTTGACCAGAAGCACAGGCCCTAAGTCGTCACCCATGAAGCGATTTATCAGTGATCTCACCCATAAACAAACAAACATGTGAAAACACCCTCTACTGGTCAACATCTGAAGGAAACTGCGGTCTCCTGAATTGTTCAGCGAAGTGCAAAACAGTCCTACCCCAGTGAGAGAAGTATGCGTCACCTCATAAATCATGCATTTATTTGACATATTCAAAAATTAAATCAAGTCAAAGAAAAATATTAAAACCCAAATATTAGAAGCTAATTTAAATATCCAAGCTAACTGTATGTTAAACTGATAAGATGACCACAAACAGAAAATAACAACTTCAAAAAACTTGTGCACATCGTACTGGTTTGTCCATTTATAATTGATTACATTCTAAAGATCAAAGGTGAGCAATAAATAAACCTTCAATCATTTTAGTGCTGAGACTTTGATATTATAACCTGGAAAGTATTTGATGTACACACAGGACTAATAAGTATGTAAACATGATAAGATTAGTATAATTCAAGATTTTCACTGAAGACATGAAGGACAGAAAAGAAAAATCAAATCTAGGCAAAAGTCCTGTGATGTGAAATTTGGAAGTCTCGACAGTTTAAAGGTACTTTTTCTTGCTCTGTCCCGTGAATAGTCTTAGAAGCTTTGTTTCTACATGTTCAGTTAAGCTCAATAAAAAGAGCAACCGCAACTCCTCGGGAGATGGGGGACCACATTTCTGGGCCCAGCAAAGAACTGACGAGGGTGAGCCTGAGCTCATTTAGTGTCAGAACAAAAGGGCCCGAAGACGGGGTGCATGTCGAGACTAGGAGGCGGGCTGCAGAGCCTCCGAATCGGGGCACGGGGAACCTCACCACCCACGGCCGGGTGATGGTAACTGGCCGGAACACACTGAATAAACATGCAGTCCAGCACGTGTAAGGAGGCTCAGAAAGTTATGGAGCAAGAGAAATCGAGAAGCAGACAGAAAAGCTGTCCTGCCTCCACCACCAGAGTGCAGGGGTCCCAGACACAGTGAGAAGTGCTGACCTTGTCTTTCTAAGAGGAACCGTAGCACATCTCGGCGCAAGAGGGCAGGCCATTCATCCATGGACTAGGAAGTCTCCACTTTGCCAGCTCTGATGGGTTAATGGACTCAGAAGGATTCCCAATAAATGCAAAAGCTGTCAGGCAAAACCCTGTTGCTAACCAGCATGTTTTCATGGTGCCGGCCACTCACCATGAGCGAGTGAGCGAGAGAGATGCGTGGGTTACCCCCTTAACCGAGTCAGAAACTGAGATCATGACAATGGACAGCCTGATGGGCTGGGCAGGCTGACGGGTCTGCGGTTGGGATTCATGAATCCCAAGATCTGTTGCTGTCCAGTGGCCTCAGTCTCCTCCCTGTCACCATCCGGCCATCGAGTGCCAGGCACACAGAAAAGGCACAGACACTGGGCAGGGGAGAGCCAGTCCCAGACCCCAGACCTGCTGGTTGCTGACCATGCCTTAGAGTTTGGCCCTGCCACCTGCCAGTGTGTCCCAAGTGAGACAGCTGGGGGTCACTCTGCAGCCCCTCACCCCGTGTCTCTGTGTCATCAGCCAGGCTCAGGGGCTCCCCCATCTTTCCACTTTCTGAATCTCGTGGCCAACTCCCTGATTCAAAGCATCACCTCTCACCTACATTGCTCCAATGAACACTTCATCCATCTCTCAGGTTCCAGGACTGGAATATCTACAACATTGTCTGTATCATGACCAAACCTATAGGTATTTGAAAAATGAATTCAAACACATTAAAAATAACCACTAATTCCACTTTCCATAGGAAGTTCTCTGTTGCACGGAGCAGAATCTGAATTTCTTAGCAGACCCTACAAAGCCTCGTCTCTGGCCCCCAGTTACCAATCACCATGCAAATCAACAGACTAAACCCTATCAGTTCCTCCACATGTCATCTGCTCTTGCCTCTGAGCATTCACACACACTGTTCCATCTGCTTGAGAAACCCTTCCCTCCCCACCTTTCCTATCCCGTCTCGGCTCTCACATCCTCACCTGCGGAGAGCCTTCCCTGACCTCCTAGGTGCTCTGGGGTGTCTTGTCTTCCCATGGAAGTACCTGACCACTGCAGCAAACTCGGCTTGCCTCTCTATTCCCAGACACCAACTCACGGACTTCATCTGGCCCCTGTGACGGTTCATTTTGTGTGCAACTTGACTGGGCCATGGTGCCCAGGTATTTGGTCAAACATTATTTGGGATGTTTCTGTGAAAGCGTTTTTTTTTTTTTTCTTAAGAGAGATTTTATTTCTTTATTTTGAGAGAGAGAGAATGCACACAAGCAGCTGGAAAGGCAGAGGGAGAGGGAGAAGCAGACTGAGCAATGTGGGACTCGATCCCAGGACCCTGGGATCATGATCTCAGCCGAAGGCAGACACTTCACTGACTGAGCCACACAGGTGGCCCTGTAAAAATCTTTTTGAATGAGAGTAACTTTTAAATCAGTGGACTTAGAGTAAAGCAGATTGCTCTCCGTGATGTGGGTGGGCCTCGTCCAATCAGCTGATGACCTGATAGAATGAAGAAGCGGATGCTCTCTAAAACAAGAGAGAATTCCTCTGCCAGATGGTCTTCAAACTGGGACATCAGTTCTTCCTGCCTTTGGACGTGAACCGGATCACGAGCTCCCTGGCTCTCAGGCCACCCAACGCAGCCCAGAACCTACACGCCAGGTCCTCCTGGGTCTCTGGCTGGTCAGGGGCAGATCTTCTCAGCCTCCGTAACTACACGAGCCTGTCCCTTAAATAAACCCCTTCCCGTATCTGTATCTGTCCATCTCGTGCACCTACCGATTCTGTTTCTGTGGAGGACACTGAGCAGGGCAGTCTTCCCCGCCCCATGATGCCAGCGTTGAGAGATGCGGCCAGGGCTGTGCCTGCAGGTGCGTGATGAGGAAAACTCGCCCTCATTCATCTCAGTTATAGCTGCTGCTCCTCTGCAGACGGACTGACACCTGGACTGCTACCAGACAACGCCCGTCGATGGCTCCATGTCTTGGTGCTGACGAGTGTCTCCTGCAGCCATCGCTCATCTGAGCCCTGCAGCACCACCGTGCGCACACATCCCATTCCGAGATGAAGCTGGGAGAGCCCGAACAACCTGCCGCTACAGCATTTTTAAGTCACTGCCCCTTCTCTCCCCTCTCTCCCCAGAGCCACTACGCAAGCTCCAGGGCTTGGTGCCTCCAACGCGGACCCCCCCAACCTCACATTTGGTTAGGAACGACGCCCCCACCACCTTCTGTGACTTCAGCTCATGCACGCCCTTCCCACCACACTCTCTTCACAAAGGGATCGCACCTGTCACCGGCTCTGGCTTGCCTCCTACCCACTCACCCCTGCACACCACCACCAGGGTAACAATCACAAAATGTCACAGTAGGACCAGCGACCGCCTCCCACCGGGAACACATTCCTGGACCCTGCTCTGCACGTCCTCCATGGCGCTCGGCGTCAGGACGCCACTCTGACATGTGGGCTTCTGCTCCGGCCCCGTCACCTGGTGGAAGGTGGGTCGGGTGGACGGCTCGGCGCGGCACTCAGTCTGACCCCTCGTCCCCCTGCAGGCCCAGATTGGACGGCCTCCACCACTACTCCCCTGAAACCCATCGCCGAGAGCTGCCCCGCTTGGCGATGCTCTCAGGGACATGAAGCTCCTCAGAACTAGCGAGCGCAGTGTGTCTCCCTGTGCCTGTGGCGCCTGACCCTGGCTGCAGGCGGACAGCGGGCCAGCTCTGAGGTCCCACCGCGGGCTTGGTGAGGGGTCAGTGGTGACGTCACGAACACCGTGCTCAGCAGCCAGCACGATGGGGTCCCGCCCCCACGCGGCAGAACCGCTGCGACCTCGCTGGGCCGTGATCAGACTGTCACCCACCCCGTGCGTCCCCTCGCGATGTCACTGCCAGCGCACAGCCCACTCGGAGCCACTCGGAACGGGCAGGGCTGCCCCAGCCTCCCCTGGGTCAGCCTCTCCTCACTCCACCCCCTGCTGCTGCCGGGCTTCCCCAGGCTGCTCCCAGCGCGGCCGCCCCGGCCACCGTGAGAACCTCTGTGTTCGCCCCAGAAAGCCGGTGTTCCGGCCGGGCGGGCCCTGACCTGCAGCAAACCCGGCGGCGGCAGCCGGGAGACCAAGTCACCGTCCGGTCCCCAGAGCTGCCTGTCCCCGCTTCTCTCCTGCAGGATGGACGGCCCCTCCCCTGCAGGACCTAAGAGCTACTTCAGAAATCGGCTGCTTTAATGCGATTCTAAGCATCTCTGTGAACTCATCATCTTTAAATTATTACATTCCTGCCGGTCGTAAGTGGCCATCAACAGAGGCTCCTAACTGTGCTCAAATTCACACATTTTGCTAAGTTACTCGTTGGCCAAAGCATATCTATGTATGTGTCATGCATGGATGCCAGGCACATGCCAGATTACACGGGAGAGCCTCGAGGGTCTGCGCGCAGCACAGCGGAGGGCGGCCCTGTCCTTCTCTTCAGCCAGACACAAGATGCTGTTTACTTGAACATCTGCCATTCCTAGAACACCTGCTTTGTGTCCTCAACCCGAGTGCTCGGCGCATGCACGAGACAGCACCCACCTGCCCAGGACGGAGTTGGCCAGGAAAGAGCCTACCATGGTTAGGAACAAAACATGCTAACCTGAAATCCACTGGCTGTTTTCTTTTGTGTAAGCTCACAGGCAAAATTTAAAATATTTTGCGTATCTAACTACACTGGAATTAAAAATAAAAACTTAATAAAAGTGAAATATTTTGTGTGTCTATATGTTCAATACAAGATGTATATAACCTTAATTTATACCAAAATATTTGCATATTTTTTGTATATGTACTTGTATGTGTGTACATATTTATGCTTATGTATTTGTGTGCATTTACACCTATATATTGGTATGTGTATATATTTATATTTACATATTGGTACATGCCTTTATATTTATGTATTTCTATGTGTACACTTATATACACATATTTATACATGTGTGTATATTTACTTACATGTGTACGTGTATTTACATATGTGTTTATCCTCACATATCTGTGTGTACTTACATATGTGTGTGTGTGCATATATACTTTTTATTTTTCTATTTTTTAAAATTTGTTTTATCTTATTTTTTGGGAAAGAGAGAGTGGGGGTGCACATAAGTGGGGGGAGGGGCAAAGGAGAGAGGGAGAGAATCTCAAGCAGGCTCCATGCTCAGCACAGGGCCCCACATGGGACTTGAGCTCACGACCCTGGGATCATGACCTGAGCCGAAATCAAGAGCCAGATGCTCAACCGAGTCACCCAGGCGGCCCTGCATATATACTTTTTAAAAAAATGCATTTGAGGAGCCCACCTCCCTTTTCCTCTTCAGAGCTAACCACAATAATAAATTTTCCATCCAATGAAAGTTTCTATACTTTTACTTCATATTTATGTACAAATAAATATTCAACAGTAGTTAATACATTCTTAAAATTTCAGGAAGGGTACTATAGTATAGTTACCATCCACGTTCCTACCTCAGTGTAGACATGTGGAGAGAGCAAGACCCACTTCATTCATCCTCACGTCCACGTGGTACTCCATCCTCACGGCGTGGGGTCGGGCCATCCCCATGGGTTACGGTCGGACCATCCGCATGGTATCCCACTGCATGAACTGAAACAATATGCACAGTCTCCTGGACTGTAATCCTGAGCTATTTCTATTAGGAACTACTCTACTCTGATCCTTGATAAACAAGCACTGTCTGGCACCCAGGCCATTCACAGTGTTTTGCTCTTTAAATGATGTGATCATAAGCAATCCTGACATGTGTCCTTGTTGAGAGTGGGGACTTCTCATGTACCCGCCTAGAAATGCACTTTCTGCATCATAAAGCATGAGCATTTTCTTTTCTTTTCTTTTCTTTAAGATTTTATTTATTTGACAGAGAGACACAGCGAGAAAGGGCACACAAGCAGGGGGAGTGGCAGAGGGAGAAGCAGGCTTCCCGCGGAGCAGGGAGCCCGATGCGGGGCTCGATCCCAGGACCCTGGGACCATGACCTGAGCCGAAGGCAGACGCTTAAGGACTGAGCCACCCAGGCACCCCAAGCATGAGCATTTTCAAGCCTTTAGCCAGACTGCTCCTCACAACACTTGTAAAGATTTACAAAGTTGCGTCTGAGTCTCTGGCAATCCACTAGAGAGGCAACATTTGGGATTAACATGTTTTTATTTTTCAATCTCATAGCTGTGAAGCAATTTATCCGTAATGAGAATTTATA
This sequence comes from Callorhinus ursinus, assembly GCF_003265705.2. Classification (NCBI taxonomy): domain Eukaryota; kingdom Metazoa; phylum Chordata; class Mammalia; order Carnivora; family Otariidae; genus Callorhinus; species Callorhinus ursinus. The sequence continues at coordinate 820,410 of NW_027397072.1, read as the reverse complement.
TTTCCCTGATCACTGGTGAGCCACCTGAGCCTCATTTATGTTTATTGCCCTTACAGATTTCCATGTGTTGGATTTCCTGTTTATACCACTGGGCTTTTTTAAAATTTCTTTATTAATTTTTAATTATTTCTCTAATATGGAAATATATCCTGTGTATATTAATTGGAAACATGCTTTTCCAGCATATGGTCTGTCAGTTAATCTTAGGTATGCTGTCTTTTTGGGGAAAAAAACCCCCAAAAATATATCTATGTATATGTAGAGATTTTCACTGTAATGTAGTCATATTTTCATTCTGATTCTTTACAGTTTCTGTTTTATAATCTGCTCTAAAAGTCTGTTCTACAAGCCTTTACATAATCCTTTTAAGTTTTGTTCTGAACATTTTTTGAACATTTGAGTGCAGGAGAGATGGCACATCTCCAAGTGTGAGTACAGAAGTCAGTTTCCGGGGATAACCCACCGCAGAGCATTTGTGCACACTGGAGGCCGACTAGGCCATGCGGATGGAGGTTCTGTTCCAAGTGTTTCTGCTCTGCCTCTCATTCCCTTGAGCAAGTGGCCCTCGGCCACACTGCAGCCCATCCAGCACCAACACCTGCAAACAGGATCTCCCAAAGCCCGGAGGGCCTTTACTTCTCAACAGCGTGGCCCTGGTCCAGGGCGTCCACATCACCAGTCTGCACGGGTCTGCTGAGCCGCTGCCCAGGACCCTGCAGCTAGCTGACTCCTCCTCCATGCCTCCTCCACAGGCACCCAAATGATTTTAAAACACAGACATGATCAAGTCCTGCCGAGTCCCGCTCTGCACACCTCTCACCGCTTCCTCTCTTCTTGGGCTCCAGGCCCCCTGACCACACACGGCCTCCACTGGCCCTGCTCACCTGCTTTCTCCACCTGCCCGTCCCAGCGCACTGGCTTCCTGGGGCTCCTCACGCCCCCCACCGTGGATGAGTGCAGGAATGAACAGGCACAGCACGGCAGATTTTCAGGGAAGTGAAACTCTTCTGTATGATACTATAACAATGAACACATTTCATGATCTGTTTGCCCAAACTCAGAATTTACAACACCACAAGCGGACCCTAAGGTGAACTATGGGCTTTGGGTGATAATGACATAGCCATAAACATCAATTGTAACAGACGTCCCCTCTGGTGGGGGATGTTGATCGTCGGGGAGGTTGTACACATGTGAGGGGCAGAGGTACATGGGTAATCTCAGTACCTTCCCCTCAATTTTGCTGTGAGTCTTAAACATCTCTAAAAAAAAAGCCTTGATAATTAAAAAAGAACTAGTGAGCAGCTATATTAAAAATCAAGACTCTATTTGCAGATGATATCATCTTACAAACAAAAAATCCTAAGGAATCCACCCAAAGACTATTTGACCCAATAAATGAGTTGAGAAATGTGGCAAGATGCAAGATCAATACATAATCAATTGTATCTCTAAACACTTGCAATGAATAATCTAAAAATGAAATTAAGAAACTAAATCGATGGAAAAAAATCCATGCTCATGGATCGGAAGGCTTAAGATGGCAGCAATCCCCTGATTGATCTACAGATTCAATGCAACCTCTATCAAGATCCCAGGTGGCTTCTTTGCAAAAATTGACAAGCTGATACTAAAATTACATGGAAATTCAAGGGACCCAGGATAGCCAAAACAACCCTGACAAAGAACAAAACAGGAGAACTCACATTTCCCAATTTCAAAACTTCCTGCAAGGAACAATAATCAAGACGGTGTGGTGCTAGCAAAAGGGTGAGGATATATATAAAGGTCTCCAAGGGCAGACATATAGATCAATGGAATAAAACTGAGAATCCAGAAATAAACCCTCACATACGTGACCAGTTCATTTTCAACAAGACTGACAGGACAATCCAATGGGGGAAAGAATAGACTTTTTGTCCAATGCTGCTGGGACACCTGGGTATCCACATCTAGAAAAATGAATTTGTAGTCCTTCCTTACACCATACACAAAACTTAACTCAAAATGGATCCTTTATGCAAAAAGTAACAACTGAAATTATAGAAGTCTTAGAGGAAAACAGGAGTAAGTCTTCAGGACTTTGGAAAAGCACTGGTTTATCAGATAAAACACCAAAGAATATGTGACAAAAGAAAAAGCAGACCAAAATAAAAACTGTCATGGATACCATGAAGAAAATAAAGACAACCCACAGAAAGGCAGAAAATTTCTGCAAACCATACATCTGTATCTACAAAGGATTTACATGCAAAATATTTTTTAAAAACCTATTAACTGAATATAGCAAACAACTCAATTAAAATATGAGTAAAGAATCTGAATATACAACTCTCCTAAGAAAATATACAAATGGCCAATGAACACATGGGAAGATATTTAACATTTTTATTAACTGGGGAAATGAAAATCAAAACCACTTAAGATACTACATCCCCTACACCAAAACAAATTATGTAATATATGGTGATTAACATAACAATAAAAAAAGATACTACATCCCCTCTGGTGACTATGCTTTCTTCAGCAGGAATACTATTAAGTTTGAGCAAGGATGTGCAGAAGCTGGAACTCTCTTATCCTGCTGCGGGGGATGTGGATGGCGTAATCTTCATGATACACTTTTCGTTACGAGCTCTCAGAGATACAGAACTGACTATAGGGACTTCAAAACTAATGAAACAGAACTGGAAATCTTTGGACAGCTGAGCAGTCCCTCAAACAGGCTAAACACAGAGTGTCCATGACACCCAGCAATTCCACCCCAAGGGACCTTGGGTGGACACTCAACAACCTGCGCACGAATGTTCACAGCAGCATTATTCACAGGAGCCCCAAGTGGAGAAACCCAAACATCCGAGAACAGGATGTGATACGACAGAATATATTTTGCAATAACAAAAACTGGAGTCTGAAACTTGCTACAGGGTGGACAAACCTTGAGGTCGTGACGATAAGGGAAAGAAGCCAGTCACAAAGACCGCCATGTGATCCTAACAAGGCACAATGTCCACCACAGGCAGATCCATATCAAAAGTAGGTTAGTGTTGCCATGGCCCTGGGGAGATGCATAATGGGGAGTGACTGCTCAGTGGCTGGGGCCCCTTTTGTTGGGCGTGAAAAGTTCTTAAAGCAGACTATAGTGATGAGTGCCCAACTCTGAATATCCTAAAAACCACTAAACTGCGCATTGTGGTTGAAGAGTATGGTGTGTGAATTACATATTTGCTATAAAGAAAATAAAGAGCAGTAGGAATAAAGACTTGGCCGGGCTCTGCCCAAATGCCAGGCGCAGTGAAGCTCATTAAACTAACCTGGCAATATCTCCAGGCCCAGACACAGGAAATACAATGTGGCTGGTGGACACTTCCAGGTCATAATCTCTTTCCAAAATGTCACTTGGTGGCTCAGAGTTGAATTCTGAGCGAAGGTGAATTCTGTTCAATTAACCATCATCATCGTTTTAATTTTATTTTACTGATTTACTTATTTTGCTCTGCAGGAATTCCTGAAGTTTTTATATTCATTTACTTTTGAAATTCCTAATGTCAATGGTATATTTCTGAGGATGCCAGAAATAAATACTGTACCAAAAAAGTTTTGTAATTGTACTTTGATTACTGTTTCTGTTCCATATCTTTGATTTCTTCTATAGAAATATCTAGAATTCGTCCTGTCTTCCTTATCTCTTATCCTCTTTATCATATTTTTGTCTTTTTTTGGCTCTGTATTCTTAGAAATCATAGTTTTCTTAATACCACTAATTCAATTTCTACATCTGTTTTCTGTTTCTTATTTCTGCTAATGCATTTTAAGATATTTTGTTCTATAAAACAGTCCAATGTTTGCTTTTCAGTTGGCACATGACGCTGGTAATTTATGCAAAAATATGCTGTGTTCTACATGAAACCCTAATGAAGTCCTTTTCTTCATCTGCACGGTGTGCCTTACCGCAGACATTCACCCGCTGGCTAAGTAATGTTACCGCTGTTCCAGTCCCCCCATGAGCAGCAGGGACCTCCTGGTCTTCTCCCTGCCGTCTGAGAGCACAATTAATCCACCCCCCAAATTAATCTCCAGGCAACAAGATGCATATGGTCTCCCGGGAAACTTCTCATCATTTATTTCTTGATGGTTATCACGAACTGTGAGGGGATCCATCCTTACCACTGCTGCCGGGTCTCATGATGGTAACAAGGAAACTCATTTCTGGGAAAGCAGCTGGGTCTTCTCACTGGAAGGAGTCATGTCCTAAAGCAGCCCTGGGCCCACCCAGTGGAACTGGCTGGTTTTGAATTACATATGGTGGATGCCTTTTCTCGGCTACACATTAATTTCTATGGTTAGTCCACATTACTACCGGGCATTATTTTGGGGAAAAAAAATTGCCTCACATCCCAATACATGATTATGAAGTCAAAAGCTTTAAGAGGATTATGGCAAATAAAATAAACCAAAAGGACTCCAGTGAGTTAGTGAATATAAGCATCCTAATACAAGAAGGCAGGTGCTTTTGGGGAGGAAAAAGTAACTACAGTACGCACTGTTAATTTTGGAATTAAAGTCATAGTTTTGTTCTTGCACATGTTATAGAACTTATAACTTCTCCTCTACCTCCTCCTCCCTCAGAGCTGTGATTTGCATAGACTATATTTAATAGTCACACATGACTTAGAAAATTAAATCATTTATTTGAGGGACTGGCATTCATCCTTGAAATTCATTAGACATTAATACTTGCAACAGACTTCCAGGAGACTTAGCTATAATACCTAAAGTTATGGAGCAATAAAGATGCCATCTGGTTTTCTCTGTCTTCAGTATTAAATTATCTGATTACTAGCAGAAACATACAGATCTCTGTAAGCAGTTACTTTTGCACAGCACGGGGGCGAGGAGCATGAATCCCAGCACAGTCAAAAATCCATGCACAACTTTTGACCCCCCTAAAAATTAACCACTGAGAGCCTACTGCCGACCAAAGCCTTACCCAAAACATAAACGTAGATCAACATCTACTTTGTAGACATGTCGTATACTGTGTTCTTACAATAAAGCGAGAGAAAAGAAAATGTTATTAAGAAATTCATAAGACAAAATACATTCACAGCACTATCCTGTATTTAAGGAAAAACAAACAAACAAACAAACATCCACATGTAAGTGGGTCCACGCAGTTCAAACCTGTGTGGTCCAAGGGTCGACTGTAGTGTGGCGAGAGACGGAGGTGATCGCGAGGCTTCCTGAAAGCTATGGCAATCAGCGGCATGGTGCTGGTATAGGAGAGATGCTTGTACTCACATACACACACATACGAGTGCACATATGTACACATGAGCATCGTCCAGAGATATACCCAGAGATGGAGCCTACAGAGTTTTACTAAAATGGCCAAGTAAGTTTAATGAGGAAAGGGTAGACTTTCAAAAAACACTGCTGGAATCATCAGAGAACCATCTGCGAAAGAAATGAACCCCAATGCGTGGACTTCATGACTTCCACAGAAAGTACCCAAAACACCCCAGACTTATATGCAAGAGTAAGATGTATAAAGCTTCAAGAACAAAATTGAAACTTACGGCGGCAGGTTCAGCACAAGAAAGAGGAGCCAGAGCAGTAAAAAAAAAAAAAAAACAAGAAAGAAAGAGAACTGGTAAACTGGAGTGTAGTGAAATGAACAGTGTGTGCATTACGACAGGAGGGTTAAAGTGAGAAGACAAAAGAGCTTGGAAAAAACTTGCACAAAATACATGTCTTAGGTCTGACAACTTGTAGTCATCACTGCAGAGTGTACAACTTGTACCACTCAATGTTATGAGGAAAGACACTCAGTAGAAAACAGATAAAATATAATCAAAAGGCTTTCATCCTGAATATAAAAAGAAACCTTACATCTTAATTTATAACAAGACAAACAATGAAAAAAAGGGCAAGCCCTTCATGAAAGATTCATGAAAGACTCTATCCACACAGGAAACACATATGTGGAAGAGATTCAGGGCACCCGTCCCATGTCCCCAAGCACTGTGAGGACCTGGAGTGCCAGGACCCTCATTCGCTGCTGATGGGAATACAGAACAGCACAGTCCTTTGGAAAACAATTTAAAGTAAGACCCAGGAATCAGGATTCCTAGGTGTTTACTCAAGACATGAACATATATGCCCACAGCAAGTGTGTGCAGGAGTCCTTCCTGCTGTGCCTGCAACAAGTCTGTGCACGAGCCCTTCTTGCAGTAAGTGTGTGCACGAGCCCTTCCTGCAGCGAGTGTGTGCACGAGCCCTTCCCGCTGTGCCTGCAATGAGTGTGTGCACGAGCCATTCCTGCAGTGAGTGTGTGCATGAGCCCTTCCTGCAGCGAGTGTGTGCACGAGCCCTTCCTGCTGTACCTGCAGCGAGTGTGTGCACGAGCCCTTCCTGCAGTGAGTGTGTGCACAAGCCCTTCCTGGTGTGCCTGCAGTGAGTGTGTGCATAAGCCCTTCCTGCAGTGAGTGTGCGCATGAGCTCTTCTCGCTGTGCCTGCAATGAGTGTGTGCATGAGTCCTTCCTGCAGTGAGTGTGTGCACGAGCCCTTCCTGCAGTGAGTGTGCATGAGCCCTTCCTGCAGTGAGAGTGTGCACGAGACCTTCCCACTGTGCCTGCAGCAAGTGTGTGCAGGAGCCCTTCCTGCAGCGAGTGTGTGCACGAGCCCTTCCCGCTGTGCCTGCAATGAGTGTGTGCAGGAGCCCTTTCTGCAGTGAGTGTGTGCAGGAGCCCTTCCTGCAGTGAGTGTGTGCAGGAGCAATTCCTGCAGTGAGAGTGTGCACGAGCCCTTCCCACTGTGCCTGCAGCAAGTGTGTGCATTAGCCCTTCCTACAGCAAGTGTGTGCACGAGCCATTCCCACTGTGGTATCGGTGGCCGCCCAAAGCCAGGAGCAGCTGAAGAGCCTGAACCCCCAAGATGCATCCACTCCACGAACCCCAACAGGGAACAAGCCCCTGGTGCCTGCATCCTCACGCTATTTCAAAAGCATCATGTTAGGTGAAAGAAGCCTGCCCAAAATAAGTCAAGGAGCATACTGTATGATTCCCCGCACAAGACATTCGGAAACAGGCTGCACTGTGGGCAGGAAAGCAGCCGGCACAGGCCGGGGTTGGGGAGCCGGGGCGGTCAGGAGAGGCGTCACTGCAAGGAGACCAGCAGAATGCCAGCTTCGGGAAGTGGGGCACAATCCTATTTGTCGAAACTGATAACACTACACGACTCCGTGCCACTGTTACATCACATGAAGTCCACCTCAACACGCCTGCCCCCAGAAGATGAGCATCACGCTCAGGTTCACTGGTGCTTTCTAGAGACAAAAGTCGGGGGTGAGGACCTCGGATATGCTGAGACTCCCTCGTCAGCACTGACCGTGTCTCAGCACACTCCGCTGCGAGGCTCGGCGGGGAGACGGGTGATAGCTGGTCCCTGCCGTGCCTGAGACGGCAGGATGGCCGTCCCACGTGGGTCCGCATCTCTAGGTGATGTGGGCGTGAATGTCAGTAGCAGACTTTAAAGTGAAGACATTTCAAGACGTGTAAGCACCCACAGACTGCCTGTGGGGCAGTGCGGGATGCTGGTCTGCAAGGAAATGGCTCCGTTCCTGGGGGGACGACCGTCCTCGGTGCCTCCCATCCTGCCAGGTAGTCCGAGCCAGCACAGCCATGACCACCCCTTTCCAGGCAATTTCTCAGGGATGACTGTCCTGCTGACGCTGTCTCCCGGTCCTTGCGCCCAGGGGCCCCTCTAAGACCAGCCCTCCATCCTTGACTCAGAATTCCTAGCGTGGCTTCCTAGTGTTGGGCAGGGGGCCCCCTGCACCTCTGGCTGATGGCAGCTTCCCTCTGAGCCCCCTTCCCTCACAACTCTCTCTGGAGACCCTCCCACCACCCCTTACAGGCCCGGGGTTGACCCTCTCCCATCTCATGGTCCCTCAGTGCTTCACAACGGCCAACACTCTGGCTACTCGAAGGGACATGTCCCAGGTTCTGCGATATGAGGATGCACACCTGTCCACATCCAATTCTGAGGGCTTCAAACATGTAGTCTTCCCAGACTATCCTCATGCAGTGGCTCCAGCCCCCGCAGACCTCCACCTCCCCCAGGCTCCCCACAGAGCACACCCAGCTCTGTCTGCGGGGGACATGCTTCCCCTGCCCACAAAGCTGCTGCCTCCTGCAGACACACACCGTCTCCCACAATGCCCGTGCTTCCCCGACGCTCCTGGCTCAATGTCAAGCACATAATCAGCATTTCAAAAATTTGTGTCAAAAAATTATTTGTTAAATACATGTACGTAAACCATAACAATAAAATACTTCACTCATTTATAGAGTAGATAAAAGTAACATTTCAATTTTAATTTAAAGCTATTAATGAGAGAAAACTATTATATTTTAAGAATATTCTTAAATAGGCACTCTAAAAATGCGAAGCATCACTGGTTTCTCTAACATGTTTTACCTTTCAGAAATTCGGAGGACATTTTCTTTAAACAACAAACCTGTGCTTTAATTAGAACAGGGCTACGTTTTGTCTTTTCTACCAAATGATCGAGTCCTCTACTTCAGGAAGAAAACAATGTCCCGCATGCTAGCAGAGCAACCCTCCCTGGCTCTTCCACAGAATCCCAGACACTTGAAGGGCAGGGGTCGGCTATTTTAGAAGATGTCGGTGTGAGGGTGCATCCCTGCCTCACCCTGAGCCGTCCTCACCCCTCCCTCGGTATTTTATCTGCTTCCCTTTCTTTTTAACCAGGGCAAAATCTCAGTCACAGCATTTACTAAATACAGTTTCTTCACGGAAAGCACAATTTAATTATTTAAATTTACATGATCTTGTTGAGTGTAGGTCAACTCACATAAAGCAGCATCTTTGCCAACTTTAAAAAATGGAAACAGAGGGGCGCCTGGGGGCTCAGTCGTTAAGCGTCTGCCTTCGGCTCAGGTCATGATCCCAGGGTCCTGGGATCGAGCCCCGCATCGGGCTCCCTGCTCGGCGGGAAGCCTGCTTCTCCCTCTCCCACTCCCCCTGCTTGTGTTCCCTCTCTCGCTGTGTCTCTGTCAAATAAATAAAGTCTTTTAAAAAAGTGGAAACAGAATGCTGATTCCGTAGAGATTTCAGAAGCACCCCTCGCAGAGCCTGGGGGGCACGCAGACACACCCCAAGGGCGGCTGGCTTCCCTGTCCCCATTCCACCTGAAGCCACCAGAAAAGGGACATTTGGCAAACTCAGTCTCACCCCAATGTCCTCACCACACGCACACTCGGAGATGCGTGCATACGTTCTATGGTTATCCTCAGGGGAATCCACAGGTATTATAGGAAATGCGTATTACACAGTGATATGCACCCCAGAAGTAATAAGAACTAACCAAAAGGCACTCCCCCCTTCTCCCTTCTGAGCTTCGATTCCCAGAAAAAGAATAAACATGTTGGATCTCTGAACACAATAATTTCCTCTATTTTCTTCCTTATCTATGAAACTGTGATGACATTCACTGACCTTACTATTTACAACCCCTGTGAGAAAATTAAAGCAAGTAGCTATGAGGGTTCATGATCAAGCAGCAACACTTATATTAATCCAAAGAATGGCCAAGGAGGCAGGCGGCCTGGGACTCTGTCAGGGGAGTGCTCCCGGGGGCCCTGCGCTGGCGGGGTCCCTCCACCCTCAGGGAGCAAGCATTCACACAGAATCAACCAGAGAAAAAGCCGAATTTCTGACTGCAGTTCTGAGGGGCCAATTTCTCACAAGTCAGTTTCTCTTTTAAAATCAGATTATTCCATAGATACCCTCTGACGTTAAAATCAACACCACTTTGGTTGGGAGATTTGGAACCTTTTGGGCTGTCTCTGCCTGGACCAGCGCATGACAGCACAGGCAAGCTCCCCAAAACAGGTGCGTAGTGGTTAACACCTCAACTGGCCCCAAAATTCAAGTCAAGAAGCTAGTTTTCCCCTTCTTAGAAAAGAAAAGGCCAACTGAGAGAGAAGGAAAGACGTACTGTCAGCCAACAAACCATCCTATTTAGGAGGAAGGAAGTATCTTCATTACAGAAGTTGTTCTAGCATAAAATGCGTTCTTGCCAGTTTCAACATTTTCCGAAAAGGAAAAACACCACCTAGTCTTCATGTTTAATGGAAGCAGACACATATGTTCTGGTAGATTTTCTTTTCCAGAAGCCAGTACACAGTAACTGAAGAAAAGGCAGTTCCTCTGGAGGCTGGACCCATTTCTGTCAGGAGATACAATTTTTTCTTCAGAAGCCAGATTGTGTCTAAGAATGAATGTGATTTATATATATTTGGCTTTCTGGCAACACTTGACGATTAGATTTTGTATCTTCACAAATTGAGGTGATTGCTTTCCCCCCCCTAAAAAAAAAGTTTCCTGGGAAGAAAAATGACATATAATGTACTTCTGCCCAGAAGTCTCTCCTGGCAAATTGTGCAGAGTGTATTATCTCTATTCTAGTGCTTTTGAGGAAAACTCCTGAAAAGGAGCAAAGAGGCTCACGTCCATCCTTGTTAAATCCAGGATGAGACTTCCGGCTCTGCTATAGCACAGTCAGCTCTGGACCTGTGGACATGAGGTCCAGATGCAGCAACTGAGAACCTTGGGCTCCACTCCTGGTCGAGCAGGTAGTGTCTGTGGGTTTTCTGTCACCACAACCTCAACCTCGACTTGTGGTCTACTCTCCCTCTCCCTGCCTTGCTCAGATAGATGGACAGTTCAGCGACGTCCCCGACACTGCACACTCCCGCCAGATGCCCACATGGAAGAGGCAATCCCGGAGGACAAAATGCAGGATGTAAACGCGATGTTTAGGAGGTGTGTGTGTGTGTGCATGCCCATGTGTGTGTAGACACGTGTAGATGCATGTGCACGTGTGTGCGTGTACATAGATGTGCACAATGCACGGGTGTATGTGTGTGCATGCACGTGTGTACGGAGACACGTGTAGATGCATGTGCACATTTGTGTGCACACACAGCCGTATGTGTGTGTACATGCGTGTGTGTGCACAAGTGTGTACATGTGCAAGTGTGTATTGTGTACATGTGTGCAGGCCTGTATGTATGCATGTGTATGTTTATATGCACACATGTGCATGCGTGTTCCTTTCAAGGAAAACTAAGAGTATTTTCTTTTTGCAACACCAAATATTAAAATAAGGTTTTACCGACAGATGTTGGCGGGGATGCGGAGAAAGGGGAACCCTCCTACACTGTTGGTGGGAATGCAAGCTGGTGCAGCCACTCTGGAAAACAGTATGGAGGTTCCTCAAACAGTTGAAAATAGAGCTACCGTTCGATCCAGCAATTGCACTACTGGGTATTTACCACAAAGATACAAATGTAGGGACCCGAAGGGGTACGTGTACCCCAATGTTTATAGCAGCAATGTCCACCATAGTCAAACTGTGGAAAGAGCCAAGATGTCCATCGACAGATGAATGGATAAAGAAGAGGTGGTATATATACACAATGGAATATTATGCAGCCATCAAAAGGAATGAGATCTTGCCTTTTGCAACGACATGGATGGAACTGGAGGGTGTTATGCTGAGTGAAATAAGTCAATCAGAGAAAGACATGTATCATATGACCTCACTGATATGAGGAATTCTTAATCTCAGGAAATAAACTGAGGGTTGCTGGGGTGGTGGGGGGTGGGAGGGATGGGGTGGCTGGGTGATAGACATGGGGGAGGGTATGTGCTACGGTGAGCGCTGTGAATTGTGCAAGACTGTTGAATCAAAGATCTGTAGTTCTGAAACAAATAATGCAAGATATGTTAAGAAAAAAGAAAAAGAAGAAGATAGCAGGAGGGGAAGAATGAAGGGGAGTAAGTCGGAGGGGGAGATGAAGCATGAGAGACGATGGACTCTGAGAAACAAACTGAGGGTTCTAGAGGGGAGGGGGTGGGGGGATGGGTTAGCCTGGTGATGGGTATTGAGGAGGGCACGTTCTGCGTGGAGCACTGGGTGTTATGCACAAACAATGAATCATGGAACACTACATCAAGAACTAATGATGTAATGTATGGTGATTAACATAACAATTAAAAAATTTTAAAAAATAAAAAAATTAAATAAAATAAGGTTTTACTACATCCACTTATTTTTTATTCATTAAAACATAAAAATATTGCATCTGTCCATTTAATTACACTTTTATCAAGTAGTTCATGGAGCTAAAATACTTCAGGTTAGCATCTGGCAGAATATATAAGCTTTGTAGAAACCACTATATTCTTGGTAAAATAGATGATAAACCAAAATTTCACTTTATGTTCACCTTAAATATAAAACAGGATGGGAAGGTAGATATTATCATCCAGATTTTTTTTCTCTATTTTGGCAATGTGCCCATGACTCAGGAATACTCTGTGTACTTATGATACTACCTTTCACCCAGATCTGCAGGAAATAGAAAATTTTCCATGATCATGGAATGTTTTTAAGTCTACTATGAAAATCATCTCTCACCTGTTGACCTATAAAGAAGAATCCTAAGACTGAGTTGTAACGTGAAAACATGATCTGACACATTTAATGCAGTACGACTTGGTCAGACTGGTGTGTGTGTGTGTATGTGTGTGTGTCTGTGTGTGGTTAAGAATTAAGTATAAATAAAAAGAGGCTAATATGATTATTCTGGATTTGAGATAGGTTTTATTTCAAGCATATAAGTCAGGAGAAGTCACAGATGCCCCACAGAAAGCATTAAATTATACAATAATTGGACTTGTAAAAATTTGTTCCACTAGAAATTTTGAATGGTGATTATATCTACTTCATTCATAACCAAAAAAGTGGCATGATTCTCTCCCAAGCTATTTTCTCTAATGTAATATCAATCAAATTACTGCTTTCTGTAAATTTCAGCAATGACTTTGTTCCACATTGTGACCTTCGACAGATTCAGAGGTTGCAAAAAGGACATTAAGAGTGACAAGCTCTTTGAGGGGAAAATCACCTGGTTGGCTGTTGAAAGAAACCCACACATCTGCATTACAGGTGGGAATGATCTGCTCTTACTCCTGCAGTTTGAGAAAGGGAAATATCTTCAAAAAGGAGACTAGAAAAAGACCACAGACAGTTTCTCCTAAAACCGTTTTCTGAGGAAGATATTCCTAGGCAACAAAACAACTGAGCGTGTTAAAGACACCTTCCAGCTTCCCAGGAGGCCCCTGACAGATCATGATGTGACACTTAACACACAATCCCAAAGACACCGTGGTCACAAAGAGGCTAATGGAATCCAGGCGCTGGGCGAGCCAGGACAGGTAAGTGCATCCCTGCCCGTCCTCGCAAGCCGGCAAGGCACACACCAGCTCTGCTTCCCCAAGAGCTATCCTAGCATCCGGACTGATCCACCTGGAGTCTGCGGACCTTCTGTATTTGATCACGGCATGGAATCAGCCCTGTACCAGCATAGGAGAGCAGACTGTTAAGTATTCGGGAATGTCACCAACTGGTAATTAACCACCAGTTGCCTGAAACCAGCCACTGTAGTATTTACACCCCAGCAATCAGCGCATACCTGCAGTCAGGCTTACTTTCCTCCCCGACCTCCATCAGAGCGCCCGTGTACCAGCCAACCATCCAGCTTATGGTAGTATTTTAATTACATTTCATTTTTTCCTGTGAAACTGAGTTAATGAGAGTGGGGCCCCTGCTTTATGCATTTTTGAGCCCCCAATGCCTTGTCCTGAGCCTGCGACATACCAAGGACTCAATGTTCAAAAATGAGTATATAATGTTGAATGATCAACCAACATCATCAACCAAGTGTATCCTTATAAATGATTTCATAGATGAGGAAACTTTACCCTAAATGACACAGGGGTTGACTCACTTGTGAGAGCATACAGAGTCAGGGTCCTTACCCCTCCAACGCTCTGTAGCCTGTGCTGCTTACGCACATTTGGAATTTCAGGATAATTTTACTGGTATGTGTTACATGTGTTGCACAATAAATACATTCAGCTGGGCCAAAATATCTCTATTTTAGAAGTTGTTTTCCAATGACCTTCAGCTCCAGCCCGCAGACTGTGTATCTCGGAGAGTCGCCCACTTTGTGTGACTTATCCCACAAAGAAAGCCTGAGCTCCAAGCATTCGGTGTGGATTGTACCCAGCAGAGAAATAAAACAGATGCTACAGACAGTCTTTGAGATGTAGAAGGACGCTCCCCAGCTCGTGTGTGAAGCCGGGATGACCCTGACACCAAAACCAAAAGAAGGCATTACATGAAAAGAACAGCGTAAACCAACATCCAACATGAACACAGACACAAACGCCCATTGACGAAATATTAGCAAACTGAATCTAGTCATGTATAAAATGATAACACTCTGTGGCCATGTGGGGTTGATCCCTAGGATGTAAGGTGGCGTCTGTGTTCAAAATCATTTAATGTATTTCACCGCATCAACAGCCTAATCATTAATAATAAAAACAATGTTATCTCAATAGATGTAAAAACATCCCATAAAATTCAACAAGTATGTCTGATAAAAACCTCCCAGAGGTTTTTTGTTTGTTTGTTTGTTTGTGGGTTTTTTTTTTTTTTTTGATGAGTTATAGAGAGCACAGGCCACCAGAAAACTGCATCTTGGCAGTGGTGGGATTTGAACCCATGCCTCCAAAGAGACTGGAACCTAAACCCAGCCCTGTAGACTGCTCAGTCACACCACCTGCATGTCTTCTGATAAAAATCTCAATAAACTAAGAGATGGGAATGCCCTCAACCTAAAAAAGCATCTACAACAGACATGCATTCACATGCACAATGATGAATGATAATGCTTTCCCCTTAGGATGAGAGAACGGGGCAACCTCAATGTCGTTCGGGAAGCCTGCCCACCGCGATAGGGAAAAGCAGGTAATACAGGACTAGAGACTGCTAACAGAGAAAGAACAGCATCCTTATTTGCAGACAACATGATCATTTAAGTATTCTGTCACTTAATTTAATCTACCATGTTACATATTTTCATATCAAATTCTATTTTAAAATACAATATTATCCAATTTAGAAATGAATTTTTAAAAATATAATTAAATCTTATCTACTAAGCATTGTCTCTCTCGCTATATGTCCCATTTCATTAGCTACTTTGTCCCATTTCATCTCAGTTGCTAGGACGGTGTATTCTCTACACAGAGAAGAAGTCTTACGTGTGTATCATTTCTCTTTTAGCTCATTATTAGTGTTTCATAGCTAGGTTCCAATTTCTTAAATCTTAGAGAAACACAATGGTTTTAAGTGAATATTATTCCACCGTCCTAAGTGTCCATTAAGAATGTTTGACATTATAACATCAAAATATAAAATATGTAACTTTTACTTGTATTACATCCAGAAAGTTAAAATAGAAAAAATTCTTGAAGCTCAAATGATTTTTTAAATATCCCTCTGGATTTTAAATGAACCAATTTCTTTTATAAATGCCATTTATTTGGATTACAACAGATTTTAGTTGTAAACCCTGGTTCCCATTGCATTTCAGATCCTAAACACAAATTTGGATAATGGTAACTCTAGAGATTTTTCTAGAACAACTGTAGGAAGTTCACAAAGCTTCAGTTGTTCAACTTTACCAATGTGTCTTATTTTTGCAGAATTAAAAAATATGCCACATTTACATCCAAACCCTGCATTCTGTACTTACCACAGTCACCACTGTGATAAAATACAGAATGAAAGTTAAACAACAAAATACTTCATTTACAAATATTTATATGGAAAATGAAGGAATCTCTCCAAGAAATGAAATATGCTATTTTTCCAAATTTATTAAACCACATATTTTATCATTTTAAACTGAAAATTGAAAATGTTTGAATCTTCAATACTGAAAAAAAGGTACCTCAGAAATACAGTTCTGAACAAACTCAAAAGAGAAAAAAATTCTTTAAAAACCTTAGTCTTCAAGAGTTAATTGATAATCATTTTCTAGATATATAGGTATCTTTCCCATATTTAAAACTCAATTTACACCTTTAAATTTTTTAAGCAAAACCCAGGTCCTCATACTTGGGGTCTGCTCAGATAATTCAGAATAAGCTTCTCCTCTCAACGCCCTTCACTTAATCCACCTGTGGCCACATAACTTTCCAGCGATTCTTAGGGTGTGGGTGTATCTTCTTGGGAACCACTGCTCAACCGACTACGGAAGACACATTTGACAACTAGAAAATCAGAAGCAAAAACCTATCCATGTCGAGTAACCTCCTAAGGAAACTCTCTTACCGAGAAAAATCCATTGCAATTAGTCAACACAGCTAACTCCTGGGGCAAAATCCCAGCAGAAACAGTGACTCAGGAGTGTATGTTTTTAGAGCCATATGGCGCCACATTGTTCCTCTAGCCAGTAAAGGCCTATGTGCTGTACCAGCGATGGCAGATGATGCTACATGGAAATGCTGCGTTACCGTGTATTCCACAGCCAAAGAGCCTCATTAGGGCAAAACCCCACAAACCACGCAAGATCAAAGTTTGGGCCCTATGCTCTTAGGATAGCGACTTATTAAAAAAATTAGGAATACAAATTGTATAAGGCATCATAGTCTTACTCCGATAATGACTCACCTTTAATGACACCTGCCTAATAATGGTAGTGAACACGTGTGTGCAGATGTTATTAACACCCCATTACACACTTACTAACACACTTGTTTACAGATGGGGCCATGACTAGGACCCTGTAATAGAGGTTCTGTGATTCTCCCCACCTTACCAGTGAGTCACAGGGACGTTCAGTAACCTATCCACGGTCACACAGCAATTCACACATGAGCTGTGGGCCTCAGTCCTTCTGCTGTACTGGCCAAGAACACAAAATAGACCAGAATATGTGGACCAGGAGAGACGCTGAAAAGGCCCACGTAAAAGAACAGTGAGCAACCTAAAACAACGTGAGCTAGACAAGGTTAGCATGAAAACACACTGTAGGTCCCAAGGATTCTAATGTGTGAGGTTGTGAAGGGCAGAAGCACAGCTGGAGGGAGGTGAGGGGTATTCACACTCCAGAGAGCACAGATTGCTCCTCTAGGGAAAAGTTCTCACTTCAGTCCTGATCGTTTGGACCTTATCTCTCACTCTGCTCACTAGAAAGCAGCAGGAGTCTTGCTAAGATCCCACAGGCCCTTGCTGGCCTCCACGTACACTCTGCCTTATTCACTTAGAGGTGAAGTGAAAGGTTCTGCTTGACCACCCCGAACCTGATATTCAAGCAGGTAAAACATATTGCTCGTTTGACCCATAAACAGACTGGCTCTGGAAAGGGAACCTGCTCTCCTTATACAAGCAGCTGCTTGTCGGTATGAAAATCTTCAGACCCTGGGTCTGGGTCTTGTCCCTTCACACTAGCTGAGGAGAAAACAGAAATGTCGGCTCTAACAGACTCCCCCGAAAGACCCCTGAAACCCAGTGTGTGTGTGTGTGTGTGTGTGTGTGTGTGTGTGTGTGTATTCCTGTGCATGCAGTGTGTGCACATGTGTGTATGGGCATATAGGATGTGTATGTTGTGTGTGCATGCCGAGTCTGCTGTGTGTACACGTGTGCAGTATGTGTCTGCTGTGCATGCATGTGCGTGCCGTGTGTACATGTGTGTGCAGTGTCTGCCGTGTGTGCATGTGTGTGTAGTGTGTCTGCCGTGTGTACATGTGTGCAGCGTCTGCCGTGTGTGCATGTGTGCAGTGCCTGCCATGTGTACATGTGTGTGCAGTGTGTCCGTCGTGTGTGCATGTGTGTGCAGTATCTGCCATGTGTGCACGTGTGTGCAGTGTGTCTGCCGTGTGTGCATGTGTGTGCAGTTGTCTGCCTTGTGTACATGTGTGTGCAGTGTCTGCCGTGTGTGCATGTGTGTGCAGTGTGTACATGTGTGTGCAGTGTCTGCCATGTGTGCAGTGCCTGCCATGTGTACATGTGTGTGCAGTGTGCCCGTCGTGTGTGCATGCGTGTGCAGTATCTGCCATGTGTGCATGTGTGTGCAGTGTGTCTGCTGTGTGTGCATGTGTGTCCGTGTGTGTGCATGTGTGTGTGGTATCTGCCTGCATACACTCCTGGAATTCCTGCTCCTCCTTCGAGAACCCCACAGACACAACTGCTCCTCTGTCCCTGAATCCAAGACCCTCCGTGTCCCTCCTCTGCAGCTCCCAACTTCGCTGACTTAAAGGCTCTCCTGGACAGTCTAACGTGTCTACACCACTGCTTTGTGACTCATCTGGAAATGCTGATAATAACTAAACCGGTTAACATATATGTTACTCCCTATGATAGCATATTTCTCTCTTCCTTTCAACACCCATAAAAGTCTGCAGTCGTGTTTTATGTGTTTACTCTCTGCAAACCCTCTGGACAGTCTGTGGGCACATTCCCGACCGTATCCCCAGGGACAAGCCCCAGGAAGGACTCGCGCCCCATGCTGGCTAGCACGGGGCTGGCCTGTCCGGACCACTCTGCTCTGTTTCTGCCTCTCAATTCCCAGCTCAGACACTGGTCTGAAACAATGTGTGTATGTGCACCTGCGTAACATTTATAACCACAGAGCCCCGCTCCAAATGACACTCAATTTTGCTATCAGCGAGCCTATTCTTCAGGAAAACCCTTGAGGTTGAGAAAACCCCTGCGTGCTGCTAGCTTTCGAGGCCCCCTCTGCCTGTCCGTCCCACTGTGGGAGGCCAGGGGCGTTTCTGGCATTTCTAGTGACATATGGGCAGAAGCTGGTATTTCTCTACCTTGCTACACAAACCATGATAATTTCAGGAATAAAACCAGAGTCGGCTTTCTTTCATCAGGATAACACCAACTGTGTCAACGCTGCACGCTTTCTGAAAGGATGCTTCTAACTCCTCGGTTCTGAATGTCCTCAGGTTTACGGTATGAGAAGTAATTTTATATTCCCCGGTACATAAAGAAAACTTAAGATAATTATAATGAGCCATTTGCTAAAGTATAATTATCTGAAAAGAAATCACTAAGGGTAACATTCAGCAGGATAGAGATGAGAAATAGTATAAATGATATTTTACCATTAACAGTTCTGCTCATTCATAAAAATGATATTAGAAGGTAGCTGTAACAAAAATAAAAAGGTGCAATTTTATTCAAAGCCAAAATAGTTAATGATAAATATAAGTTCTCAGTATAAAAGCCAGAAACAGAACTTTCTCTCTCTTCTTTACAAAATTACATCCTGAAAAGCAGATAAATATGTACTGATTTGGCTGGTACATCATGTGTCAGCTGTTATGCACCATGTGTATGATTCGCCAAGTCTTGTGTCTCTTTCTAAAAGGAAGGGAAATATTCACATTCACTGATAAGCAGCATCACTGGCGAAGCTGCAAACATGCTCTTTCTAAAGGCAATCATAGATTGGTTAAAATTTTAACCTGATGGTAGGAAGGAGGCCCATACATCCTAGGAGCACCGAACGCCAGGACAAAGCTGGGGCTCTTGCAGAGGAAGAGAAGAAGTAAGCGGCCATTGGCGAGGCAG
The DNA here is from genome assembly GCF_003265705.2 of Callorhinus ursinus. Taxonomy (NCBI): domain Eukaryota; kingdom Metazoa; phylum Chordata; class Mammalia; order Carnivora; family Otariidae; genus Callorhinus; species Callorhinus ursinus. The sequence goes on along the minus strand of NW_027397072.1, from coordinate 800,875 downwards.
AGAGTTGCAACGGCAGCTGGGAATTAGAAGGGCTAATGGCAGGGAGGCTGGGACGGAGGCAAGGCTGGGATGTATGTCAGGAAGAGAAAACAGCACGAGGCAACTAGAAGGATCACCAGTGCATCAGAAGTTTAAGAAAAGCAGGGCTTGGATAATGCCGTGAGCTCTGTGGGCGGTGCTGTTGTTCTTCGACACGTAAACACAGAAAGAGAACCAGGTTTCAGGACTGAGATTATGAGACTGGTTTTAGAAATGTTAACTGAACAGCCAAGCAGGGGGCAGACACAGAAGTCTGAGCTGAGCGGCCGAAGGCACCGCGTGGGAGGCCGTGTGGCGCTTTCCTGGAGGAGGGTGAGGTTACCCGGAAAGTAACCGAGGGCTGGTTACCGAAGTTCCTGAGGAGGAAGGGATGAGGCTGTGGCACTGGAGAGAGGTGTGCTGGGGAGAGCGAGCAGTGCTTCCGACCTGCTGCCCGAAGGAGACAGGCCGACTGTGGTCTGGGGACACACGGGGCCCTCGTGACTCACGACGGAGGCTGAGGACAGGTGGCAGCTCTAAGCAGTGACCAGGCAGAGGCAGCTTAGGGAGCATCAAACTCAGGGGAAGACCTGGGAAAGGGGCTCAGCCTCCCTTTTCATCTGGTAGGTTCTGTTTCAGAAAGGGAAGCTGGTTTCCCCTCTAAGGAATACTCCAGATCCCTGGTATTTCGTTTCTGAAAGCTTTCTCCTCCAAGGCTCTGTGTGAACATTGCTAAACACAAACTACTTATTTTCCATGGAAGATGTTATAATTTTTGATAGGAATAACTGACAGCTATGGCACACTTTATAAGTGCAGATTATTTTCCTAAACACTAACTCAATGAACAAAAACATTCTAATATAGAATTTGGGTGCATTTGTGTGGTTGTATTTTTACTTATAATAATTCATAAAGTAGACAACAAAATATCTGCCTGCTAAGAGCATTCATTCTAGACGGAATGTGATTCTTACTACAACTTGTCATTTAAATTATTTTTGAATAAAATATAAATAATTATGGTCACTTCCTTATGAGTTAATTCCTCGGCGCATTTACTAACCCTCCGGGTACCAGAGGGATGTCTGTCTTCCCGAGCTGGAGTCTAACACAAGTTCAGGAAAAATAAATAATGGATGTTAATGAGCACAATGATACTTACTGAACTTTAATATGTTGTGTGATTGTATCTGTAATAGCACAACATTCGCCCAAATTTCTTTTTTTTTAAAGATTTTATTTATTTATTTGACAGAGAGAGACACAGCGAGAGCAGGAACACAAGCAGGGGGAGTGGGAGAGGGAGAAGCAGGCTTCCCGCCGAGCAGGGAGCCCGATGCGGGGCTCGATCCCAGGACCCTGGGACCATGACCTGAGCCGAAGGCAGACGCCTAACGACTTGAGCCACCCCGGTGCCCCAATATTTGTCCAAATTTCAAGTGAGTTGCTGCCTGTCAAAACTAAGGAGAGTCAATGTCAAATGTCAACATGAGAGAGTCCCGTTTATTCATTCACACAACAAATATGGCTGTAACCAACCACCAGACGCTGTCTCAGGTTCCCAGGAAAGGAACGAAGGGGCCCCCCTGCTTCGGAGACCCTGACGGAAGAGCAGGGCCAGGGCCCAGCGGGAGGGGCCGGGAGGGGCTGAATACGTCCCCACCTGTCCTCATCCTTTCCCACGATGTCCTCCACGACTGTCCTCTGACACGTCTATTTCTCTAAATCGTAATTCTTTGTTAAATTAAACATAACTAGTTAGTAATAACATTTATGGGATCTAAAACTGCAGACGTTTTAGAAAACACAAGTATTTCACCCGACCATTTAGCTGAAGACTCACCATGTCACAGTATCCCCAGCACTTCTTCAGCGTCTAAGACAATGTGGGAGAGAAAACGGTTCTGCGGCAGAGTGGGAAGCAGCGTGGTGGGGAGGCAGCAGGTTTCGGGGGTGGCAGGGTGAGGCCTCGCAGGGCCTGGAGCAGGGCCAGCAGGGAGGCTTAGTCTTCGGTCGAGAAATAGAAGAGGGCAAACTGGCCTCCGTGCTGGCACGTGCTGGGCAGACGTGACATCGAGTGTCACTGAAAATAACCCAAAGTCTTCCATCCAGAACTACAACCTGAACAACAGTCGGGATGACCAGCCGGATGGTAACCAAAAGTCCACGCCAGTTGAAAGTGCAAATACATTTTTCCATGAAATTCTCATGCATTCTTCCTCCAAAAGCACTAGCCTTCCTTATTTCATCTCATTAAAATACCTGCAGATTCTATTTAAATAGCAAATGCTGGAATCGGAGATTCAAAACCACCTGAGGAACCCAAACCGCACATTCTCCAGGCCGTTCCCTCCGCCCTCCCACGACCACTTAGGGCCAGTGACCTGCCCCTGCCACCACCCCACTGAGACCCTGGCAAGCCCCTCCCCTTCCAGAGGCTGCCCCAGGGACAGGTAAGCTTCACCGACCTGTAGCAGAAACAGCTGCGCAAGAGTTAAGGAAACTGGGATGTGAGTCTATTCCTCCTCACACAAGGACACAGACTCTCCTCCCTCCTTCCCATTCAAAAGGAGCTCGGTGTCTCAGTATGTAACTCGCTTCCTGGATGGAACATACTGTCATGCCATCACCATGGCAGCCTCTGCCGAAGCTGAACTACACTAACGTCGGAATTCAAGAAAACGCATCTGTGCTTACATGTTGGTACAGACACGCTGCTCTCGAAGGGTGCCGTTCCACACACACTGTTGGGAAACAAGGCAATTTTAACATCTGGTATTCTCAATAAATAAGCATTCCTCTAACCTGGATCTTGTGAAAGTGCTCACTAGCAAACCTCCTGATTAAACCAGGTGGTTGCCCATTTTAAAATACGTCAATCTTGCTTATGATATCATAGACCCCACCAGAAATTCCACAATTGAAATCAAAGATGAGTCAGCAAGGATAAGAAACATGGAACAAAAGCATAAAACAAAGGGACAGCCTTCCTTAGAGGTGACATGCTTAAATTATCTTGCACAGTATGATTAAGTGGTTCCATTACTAACCGCACATTCAAGGGACCTGACCTGTTCTCACCTTGCAATGGGCAAGCTCCTCACAGAGAACAGCAAGCACATTGCCAGCTCTCACTGCTTTGTGCTTCCAGCCCCTTGGACCGAGGCGATGTCATTTAGAAACCGAAAATGTGCTGTCGATAGTAATCAACAGCTGCAGCGTCTGACTGTAAGAAGCAGAATACACTCATCACATTGTCCTGGGTCTCCTCCACCACTGGACTTTAGCAGGGGACATGGGGGAGTAGGGGCTCGGGCTCACGCACTGGCTGAAGCTAGAAAGAGCAGACAACATGGAACAGCTACGGAGAAGGGCTAGGAAGCCGGCTCCAACCCTGAGTGAGACCTTCACATTTGGCCAGATTCCCATGATTCCAGCAAGTAGTCATTACAAAGAACGTGTTGCATTTTTGACTTCAGAAAACAGAGACTAGAAATATAATGGGATTAAAACAAGTCTCTTTTTTTGTCATTGTTTTTCTAATTAGAAAAACTAAGTTCCCTCCTTAACAGAAATGACTAAATAACTATGCAAATTCAATGATATTACACAGAGTTATTGATACAAAAATTAGTACTTCTGCATGGTTGTCTGGACACCAACCATTCCAGTAAAAATCAACGGCCGACCAGGTCCAAAGTATTTAAACCACGATTGCATGCTCTGAATGTTCATGTTTTTAAAGACCTCCTGTGTAAACCGGATACTTAGATTCAGTTTAAATAAATAAGAAGCTGAACCTTTTCATACACTGCAGTTCAACTGAGCACATCTTTGCTATTTAAGAATACAAAGTTATTATTCTTGCCTTACTATGCTCTCCATTATTATCCTAATATTTGGCCTCCAATCCTGACAAAAGCTTACTTGCAAGTATAATTCACACAGTCTGTATCATAGAATCGAGGCTTTTATTACAAAGAAAGCACTAAACACGTCGTGTGCAAACTGGTGAACAGAACCCATCTCCACCAGTGCACCCCATGTTTAGTGCCTTAAAGGAGTCAACACTTAACGCACTGGAGACTATTTAGTGGAGGACTTGCAGTTGATGTAATTTTTAAAACCCAAAGTCACCGCCAATAATTCATCACCTGGGTGGATTATGCAGTGTGATAAACCCCCTTCAACTCTTCCAGGACAAGTACAATGGTTCTAAGCCAACTAGGTGCAAGAATACCTCAGGAGAATGTATAATTCTAACCATGGGGGGAATCGTTTCAAAATTCAAAGCTGTAATAAGGTGGAAACCCTATCACTCCCAAGCTTCTCTATTTTCTTAAGCAGTTTACTGCCAATTACTCCAAGCACATCTTGTAGGGTTTAATTACCATCTGCAATGGCTGGAAAACTATTTATATCACAAAGTACTTTAAAAAATAAACAGAATGTTACCTGGGACTGAATTTTAAAATTTTGTGATAGTATCCCAGAAATGCATAACATGATGGAAAAAGCATCTATCTCTACACAGATTATATATTTAAAAAAAAAACAACCATAGTTACTGCTACTCCCCTAGTTTAGAAGCATTATGACCAGTAGGAATCCGTGAAAGCCTTCTGCCCATCCTCTTTCAAAACATTTCTGTTACCCGAAGGATGGTCAATATATGCCTGTTTTTTACTGGCCTTCATGGGATGAGGGGGTCTGGGGGGAAGGATCCCACGTAAGCCAGGGCGGAGCACCTGCAAACCACCTCAGTGAGTCTCTCAGTCCAGAGCCTCCTAAGGCCTGGATAATCAGCTGCTTTCTTAGGCTGTTTCCAGAACACTCGGTTATGCTGGGGGTGACAACTTGAAGGCTTCCAAGAACTTTTCGTCTTTTGTTTGAGCCAACATTTCTGTTTTCTGTCGATCAATAGTTTAGCTACTCCAAAATAAGAAGGTGGAATGGGAGTTGTTTGGGGCAAGGACTGGAATTCAAGTGTCGAAACAGCATCAGTATTAGGAATTCCGCTCATAGCTGTCCCCAAGTCCAGAGAACTCAGTGGGAGCCTCCCCAACCCAGCACCAGGGAGGGACAAAGAGGTCCTGGGGAGGGGGGACAGGCTGGGACGACCCCCGACCTGGCCCCATACAGGGGGGAATCACCTCCGAAACTCTTGGACCCAGGAGCCGCTCACAGGAAGAAATTAGGGCCAACCCCAAACGCCCAATTCTGGAAAACTCCAGTTCCCACGGACCCTAAAGCCCCTGTGCTTCCCTCCAGCCCCTCAGGACATTAAACAGCAAACCCACAGTTTCCAGTTGGGATATTGGGGTGGGGTAGAGAGGTCAGGAGGTGTGCGCCCCCACTGTACCCAAGGTCCCAGCGCCCACCCACCGGCACAAGCTGCCCCAGTTAACGGGGAAGGCAGTGGGGGTGCGGGAAGCAGAGCGGGACGCGCTGAGGCGAAGTGGCGCGCTGAAGGGAAGGGGCGTAGGGAGCGGCGGAGGGGGCGCGCAGAGGAGAGGGGGCGCGCAGAGGGGAGGGGGCGCGCAGAGGGGAGGGGGCGCGCAGAGGGGAAGGGGCGCGCAGAGGGGAGGGGGCGTGAGGAGCGGAGGGGGCGCGCAGAGGGGAAGGGGGCGAGCTGGGGGGAAGGGGGCGCGCAGAGGGGAAGGGGCGCGCAGAGGGGAGGGGGCGCGCAGAGGGGAGGGGGGCGCGCAGAGGGGAAGGGGCGTGAGGAGCGGAGGGGCCGAGCTGGGGGGAAACGGTGAGAGAAGCGGTGGCCGCCGCGCTGAGGGGAGGAGGCGAGGAGAGGGAGACGGGGCCGGGGGAGAGGAGGGGGCACGGAGGGGCCGCACTCACCCGCGCGGGCTCCAGCAGGCGGCCGGGGCGCCCGCTGGGGGCGGCGGGGGGCGGCGGTCCCTCAGTGCTCATGGCCGCCCAGCGGCGGGGCCCGCGCTCCGGGCCGGGCGAGCTCAGCGCGGGGGCCCGCGCGAGCATCCAAGGGCCCCGCCGGCTCCAGGTCCGCGCCCCTCTCGGGCTCGGGTTCCGGCTAGGCTCGCAGTGGGAGGGGGCGCTCCGCCCTCCGCCCGCGAGCACCGCCCACGCTGACCCGCCCCCGGAGGAGGGGCGCGCTGCTGTCTAGTGGCGTGGGGGCGAGCGCTCTGGTCCGGGCATGGGCGCCAGGAGCTCCCACGGCGGGGACGAACACATGGGTTCGCTGGGGTTCGCTCACACGGGGAGGGGGGCTAGCGCACCGGCCAGGTGGGGCGCACGGGGCACTCCCAGGGCGGGGGACGGGGTGCTGATCGCAACCACCGCAGGGGAAGGAGCTTAGGGGCGGAGGGCTCGGGGAGCGCACCCACGTGAAGTGGGGGGCCCGAGCACAGAAGCCAGGCGGAGGCAGGGGGCTCTCCGGCTGGGCGAACGGGAGCGCTTGGATGCGTGGCTCTCTCAGGCTCGAGTAGAGTGCCCCACCCCGGGCTGGGCGCCCCCTCCGCATCCCTTCCCTTGGCTCTCTGATTGGAGGGCTCCCCTCAGCCCTCCCCGCCTTTGCACGGACCCAGTCCCTCTGCCTTTCGCGTCCTTGGAGACCGACACGCGCCCCCGCCCAGTCGCGGGTCACACCGCAGCTGACGCGGTACCCTGGGGACTGCCTGGCAGAGGAAAGCACGCAGAAGCCTCAATTCCCCGTACTCCCCCGCGCACCCGCCCCAAAGCGTGGTGGCTCCGGCTCTGGCGCCCCAACCTGCGGGGACCCACCAATCCTAGGTCAGCCCCGCGCCCCCACCTGACCTCCACGCCCTGCGGCAGACCGAGTCAGGAGTCAGGCACCAGCCCCCCACCCCCAGGCTAGCGCGGAAATGGCCCTCTGGATGGTAATCCGTCGGTGTAGACTCAGACCATCCTAATTTAAATGTAAATGTAAATTAGTTTGTGATGAATTTCAGGAAAACACACACACACACACACACACACACACACACACACACACACGAGGCTACCAACCTAAAAAGAAGTAGGCATGTGCCCTCCTCCCTCTCTAAACCCCGTGTTCCCCAGCCTCACCGCACTGCTGGGCATGAGCTTGCACACGTCGGGCTCCACAGCAGGGAGCCCGTGTCCTTAGGGAACCAAGGCCAGAAGAGCCCCAAAGCTAAGGTCCCTGGAATGCCGGACAGATGATGGGGTGATATACATTGAACAAACAAACAAAAGACGCTACTTTTCAGACTCCAACCTGGTTTTTTGCAGCTTTACTGAGGTGTGACTGGCGTGGCATCCTGTAAGTTTAAGAAGTGCAGCGGGTGGATGTGATGCACTTCTGTGTCTCGGTATGATCACCACCCAAGCAGTAGCTAAGCGCTCCAGGTCACGAAATGCCCGTCTCTACTCTCACCAACTTTCAAGCACTGAATGCGGTATTAGTAACTGTAGCCACCGGGCTGTTCTTTAGCTCCCTGGAACGTACTCCCCTTGTAGCAGTTTGTACCCTCGGACCACCATCTCCCCATCTCCCCCACACTTTCAACCCCACCCTCCTTTCACTTTGTAGATTCCACTTGTAAGTGAGACTAGACAGTATTTCTTTTTCTCTGTCTGACTTGTTTCACTGAGTAGCGTGTCTTCAAGGTCCATCCATGTTGCGGCAAATGGCAGGATTGCCTTCTTTCTCATGGCTGAATATTTCATTATATATACTCATGTATATATGCACATATATGTATCTACATACTTATCATAGGTATGACATACGCACACACCCCCCACATCTTTATCCATTCAACCGTTGATGCTACTGTTGAGGTACCTTGACTATTGTGAGTGTTGGTGCCGTGAACACATGAGTGCAGGTATCTTCAATATCCTGTTTGCATTTCCTTTGGACATGTACCCAGGAGTGGGGTTGCTGCGGAGTATGACAGTTCCATTTTTAATTTTTTGAGGAACTGTCACACTGTTTTCCACAGTGGCTGCACCAATTTACAACCTGTTTTGACTGTGAGCAGGCCTGGGCTTCTAACCCAGATGCACAAAAAGAGTTAGGCTTTCCAGATTTCTCTCTCCTTTGTAACCCCATCTATCCTGTACAGAATCTACTGGACTAGAATGTAAGCTCTTGAAATGCAAAAATTCGGTCTTTTTTTCCCAGTCATGGTATGCCCCAAACAAAATACATTTCTTGGATAAATTTGTAAGGAATATTGTACTACTTGTTGTTTATAGCAAAACATAGAATCAGGAAAAGGCAGCATGAGAGAGCATTATTATGGAAGTTGCATTTTAAGAAAGTGTGTGAGTGCAGAGTTTTCCTGTCTGCCCCCCTTCATAGCTCTGTCGTCCTTCTCTGTCAGGGGCTCCATTATCCGCAGCTGCATTGACAATTTCCTCAACCCCCTGTGTCTAACCAAGCTCTTAAAAGGCGTCTCCTCCACTGGACGTCAGCTCAGCCGGCCCCAAACTCGCAGGCCCCTGTCAGCCCCACCTGACCTCACACAGCCAGTGCCAGCCCCCTCCTGGTCTTTGCCTTCTTCATGGGGCCATGTTCTGCTGGCACCACTGCCCACCCGGTGGCTGGAGGACCAGGTGCACAGCCACACACACAGGACACCTCGCTTCCACTCTGCTGTGGTTTCACTTCTCTGTGGCCTCTGTCCCTCGAGTCCAGGTGGCTGCTGCTAGCATGGAACCCCAGTCCTTATTTCCCCAGATCCATGGCACTTCTTCTTGGTGCTGCACGGTTTATAAATGGGCAGAGCCCTTGATCAGAAACCACGGAATGTGAGGCTCACCTCAGGACGTCCCCCCGCTCCGGCGCCTCCAGCCAGCAGGTGCTGGTGCTGTTGGTTCATCTCTGCGTTCAAAATGTACGTTGTTTTATATCCAGCTTTTATATTTGCTCATTTTCAGAGAGATGGTCAAATACAGGTATCTCCATCTTAGCTACAAGCAGCAAAATCTTGTGTGGTTTTAAAACTGTATTTGCTACAAAAGAAGTATATTTGTATACGACATCATTTCTTGGTGTTGTTTAAACTGTGAAAATTCACTGAACAGTAAAAAAAAATCTATTAATTGTTTTAAGAAAAGAACATCATTTATGATCATTTATGATATTCCTAGCTTTATAAAAACTGATATTTAGATGAATCATATGTGAAACTCACACACTGTTGTTGAAATTTGTTGGTATTTATATGGGAAGGAGTTGAAGTAAGTATTATTTGTGAAACTCTTTTGGAAAGATGATGTTGTCACATTATAAAGAATGGTGTGAAGTAATCCACACTAACACGCTACTCTGAGAACAGAAAAAGGGAAAGAAGGGGAGGACAGTTATCAGAGAAATCTCTCCCAGGGAGGGCTGAGGGCGTCTTGGCAGCAAGCTCAGAGGACTTAGCAACTGGCCAGTACTATAGCAGGAGTGAATGCCTAAAACTGTGTGTGAATATTTGTATCTTTTACCACTTTTAATTTGCAATATTTTTTTCGATCATTCACAAGTTTCAGCTACTATTGATAGGGTGCTGATGTTGTCCAGATGCTTTAGTAGATCCCAAGAATATGATTAATACAAGAGCAGCAGGTCCTCATGGAGCTCAGAGTCAAGTGGATCACTTACATAAAACTACTACCTTCCTTACTAGATGGATTGCAGACACTTTATTACCCATGTAATAAAAATGTCCACAAATTAGGTTCTTAACACACACGTGTTAAATATTTCTGAAAATGAATAAATGAACTCATAACTGATTATGCCACTGTATCCTTACCTGAGTAAGATATTTGGAGAAGATATTAAAAAATATCTGGTAGGCACTGGAATATTCAAATATGCACTTCAATTTTTAGAAAGGTCTCCAAATGGAAATAAACCATGAATACATTAAGGCTTGACTCATAACCCAGTACTCAAACCTTATTTTCAGTTATGTAAGTGTGCAGAAGCTGAGGAGAGAATTAGTTTCTTCACGCAGAGATACTTAGATTTTCACAGGCTTAAGTAAGATGAGTATAAGTATTTGAGCAATGTTATACGGCTCTCCTCAACTTTTGCTGTGATAAAAGAATTATAAGGTTATCTTCTCACTTAATACTTAATTTTCTTAATAAGTACATTAGAAATGTATAAAGATATGAATTTTGAGGAGTCTGAATTTCTGATTTTTTTACTTGTTCTTACAGAAAATTTCTTGTAATTGACAGATTATTCTTTATAAGAAAACACTTTCATAAAACACCCAGCTGTAACCAAGGCATATGTGCTCCTTTGTTTCATAATTTAATTAGGTGACCATTCATTTATTCAAAAATACGGGCTGAACTTGTGCTGTATACCAGGCACTGTGCTCCCTGGGACAAAGGATGGGAAGGCCAAGCCCCTGTTCTTCAGTCACATGCACCAACAGGGGAATCCAGAGGCTTGGCACTCATCAGGAAACCAACATGGAGGCTTAGTAGCAAGACCCGAGTCTCTCCCAGCCCCCCAGCCCCGCCCCCCGCCCCCGCCCCCCCGAACCCCACACTCCTGCCCCCCTGAGCCCCTCCACCGGAGTCCTTGGACCCCTGAGCCCCTGCCAACCCACCTCCCGAGCTCCCTGCTTCCTGGGCCCCTAGCAAGGGCCCCAGGGTTTCAGAGTCACTGGGTGGTCACCTGGGCCACTGCCCCAGCAACCACATGAGGTGGGACCTGCATCCCCACGGCGCCCCCTTAACTTCCAGACCCTCCTCTTTCCTGCCCTTGGGCTCCCTGCCTTCCTAAGGTCCTAGGGGTCTCACTGCATGTCCAGTCAGGTAATGGGCCCTGTCTTCCGGTCACCCACTGACCCCTCCCTCAAAAAGATCGCCAGTTCTCCCCCATCCTGCCTGAACGGTGAGATCCACCCGGACTGGTCCCTTACAAACATTCTTATTCACACCTGCCCAGTGCAGCCGCAGACTGCTTAGGCCCAGCTGCCCACCTATTGCACACCTGTGCCCGAACACCTGCGCCAGAGGAAATCACAGAGAGCCATAGCTGCTCCCAGCTTCCACCCTGTACTTCCATCTCAGGCCCTCAGACACTCCCCTGCTCAGCCACCTGTGCCCGTGTTTGATGGCCAGGGTCCTAAAGCAGCCTCCCCCTGCCCTCTCCCCCCTCCCCTGCCCTCCCCGCCCCTCCCTGCCCTCCCTGCCCTCCCCACCCTCTCCCCCCTCCCCTGCCCTCCCCGCCCTCCCCTCCCCCCCCTGCCCACACCTCCCCACCTTCCCCTTCTTTTTTCCTCCCCTCTCTCCCCCTACCTGTCCTACGCCCTCTCCTCCCCTCTTCCCTGCTCTCCCCTCCCCTTCCCTGCCCTCCCCCCTCTCTTCCCTGCTCTCCCCTCCCCTCCCCTGCCCTCCCCTCCCCTCTCTCCCCCCACCATTCTCTCTGCCCTCATCTTGCTTCCAGACTCAAAGAGGAACAGAAATGAGCACATTGGCTGTAGGCAGACCTCACTCCTCTTTGTCCTACAAAATCAGGTCTACCCCCTTCCTGCTCCTCTGTAGACACTCTCTGCTTCCACTTTCTCCAGTGGACACCGGGATGGCCACTCACATGGGAGATAAGCCCTCAGGGTGCTATGGACCCTGTCACTTTGCCTTTTCCTGCAAGTACTTATTCTCTCTGCTGCTTTGTGCACCCTACTAGAATATTCGCACTCCCTCAGGAATGTGTCCTTCCTGAGAAGAGTAAAGGATTCCCTCCCCTTGTCCGCCTTGCCCAGGACAGTGCCCCAAGCTCAGCCCCATCCCCTCAGGCCCCCGCAGGCAGGCTGCAGCTCACCTCCACCTCACCCTCCAGACCTCTCCAGGGGCAGCCTCCCCCTTCAGTGAAGTCCCAGTGACACCTGTCCAGCTCACCACAACAGGGTCTCTGTGTATCAGGTCAGCCTCCAGTGATTACCAAATTGAAGCGTTAATTAGTGAAAAAGGGCGAGGTCCTTTGTAATTACCTGGAGGCCTAGTTGCAAGTCGAGCCTTGAAAAATTAAAACCATAATTACTTTTCCTGGAAAATATAAAAAGGGGCCCGAGGGTCCTTCAGGAGGAATCAAGACAAAGCAAAAAATGTATTTTCAGTTCTGTGAACCCTAAACCAGGTCTGTGGGATCTCCCTGTTCCTTTTTGAAGATAAAAGCAGGGTCTCAGAGTCTTTGGAAAGCAGAGTCAAGAAAGTGGGACTCGCACAGGACAACTCTGGAGGGCAGCCCTTTACTTACCCAATTACCGAATACCGTTTAACATCCACAGCGAAGTTCGCAGCGTGAGGGAACAGAAAATGCAGCTGTCAGCTTTTTGACTCAGCCATGCTACATCTAAAAATTCATCATAGTCCATGAGGAAAACAATCGTGGGCACATTTATTAAGGCCCCATTAATAACAGAAAGCACCACCTTTGTGCATGAAAAGAGATTAAATAAAATGCAGTCCGTACATACTGTTTTTGCAGCTGTTACTAAGACCGAGGTGGGTCTACATTCATGCACTTTATGAAAAGCAGAAATTAAGACCATTTATATAAAAATGTGTATGTCTAAATGAGGTGTGTTACATGTCTTCCCAACCCCTGAGGATGAGGCATGTCACATTGGTGGCATGAAATTGGCTGCGGTCAGGGGTTTACACCTGAGAAATTGGCAATTTTTTAAAAGGGAACCGATTTAACAACATATATTTGATATATGCCTATGTGCATTTGATTCATGCCTCTATAAACATGGTAATAGTGGCTATCTTAGAAGTAGATGTGATTATGTGATTATTTTATCTCCTTAATAAAGTTTGTATTTTTTACTTCCTAAGGAAGAAAATAATGTCTGTCTTAGCAATATAGTTTTATGTGATCCAGACTATATAGCATATGCTATATACCATAAGATCAATATTATATAGAAATAAATCTTCCCTTTTGAAAAAAATACACGTTAATTCACATTCAGTGAAATTGTATAGCAGATTTCCAAAAATAACTTAGTCTGCCTAGTTGTTTCCCCAGGGATTACTGCTTATAGTTCCTTATGAAGTTTTATGTAAAATTCCGATTCTTTGTTTCAAAGAATCTATTTTCCTTTAACTTCCATTATATATCATTATTTTATAAGCCAGTATAACATATTATATATATATATGTATAGTGTACATACATATAAGATGTGTATATACACACAGTATACAGGAAAAAATGTAATTTCTAACAGACAATGAATGTTCCTGCATAGAGAGTGTTTGAGGATTGAGTGGCATTTTCTCACATACCAAGATTTTGGAGCATGCAGGTCAGCCAGGAGGGTCTGCTAGGCTTCCATGAGCACTGATGCCCTGGGAACCTCGGAAGGTTCACTTACCCCTAAATCTACTCAATCAGATGAATACTCGCGAGACTATGACATACTGTGTTCATCACCAGGAGTTAAACTCCCCCCTTCCTCAGCACTAAGCGCAGAGGTCTTGCAGCTGGTGCGCCACCTCACGGTCCTCTGGCCGGCAGTTCCGAGACTCAGGACGGCCGGGTGGGCCCCCCTAGCATCAGCAGGATCTACCCTCGGGGACACATGCACAGTTCCAAACACTGGACTGTGAGGTTCAACAGAGGCAATTTCCTGTGCAGTGTGTTCTTGGAGGCACGGCGGTGTGGTGTGGTGTGTGGGGTATTCTGCTGTAGAAATCACTCAGTTTCTAACACTGTTCTCTTCCCTAGGCTTTTGAGATTTATTTTAATAAGACAGATAAGCTTAATGCATTACCTCAAGTGCTTTATAGAATACCGTCCTTTTACTTATCTATTTTCCAGATAAATACAGGAGGAATCTTTGGCTTATCCCCAACTTTTTGCTGCTGTCAGCAACATTTCGATGACATTCTTTCACCTCCTGTGCTTGTGGATGCATGGAGAGTGTCTTTGAGGCAGGCAAATTATTTAATATTTACAAATTACACAGTCAGTCCTACACAAAGTTCATTGCTGTTGCTCATCCCTCCTGGTTTTATCATGTTAAAAAATTCCAAATACAGTCTTCACATGTATGTCCCAAACAACCTTGTAGCTAGCCCTGGGGATCTGCCTGTCTGCCATCCTTCCAAATGCCTACACTTCACAGTTGCCCATTCTGGAAACCAGTCATGCAAGGAGGCAGTGCAACTCACAAAGAAAGATGGAAACTCTTGGCAAACTTATTTCTAAAGAAGGAGGAAATGGATTTTTAATTTTGAGATGTATTTAGAGCTGTTTGTGAAAGGGCTTCAGAACGTGAACCGGTAGCTCCTTGTCTCAGATGGTCAGTGGTTTGAATTTCTGCAGGAGAGTCCAAACGTGCGTCGTTCATTCAGAACTCGGTAGTGTTGCATTAGGGTTTGGTCTGACGTGTGAGCCTGGGCGGGTACCGACCGGAGCAGACCTGGCCTTCCTGCCGCCATGGATACCTCTCATAATAACGGTAATCGATACGAGGGCAGCTAACACTCTCCAGAGCTCTCCATACAGTGGGCCAGGAGCTGAGTGCCCTATGGAAGGGCCCGTGTTATTTCCTGAGTGTCCTGTGAGCCAGATACTAGTCTTGTCCCACTTTCCAGGAGAGAGGGCAGTGGGTGGGAGCCTAGGATTGGAAAACAGAGCGTGCACTTCGCACCGAGCCCACTCCCACGTGTGTGCCCAACGGCAGTTTGGATTCCAAAGGCAAAACCGTAATGCTTCCTCTGGAAAGTTGTCATAATAACTAATTTGTAAAATGTCTGGTGTTGCCTGAAATATGAAAGAAAATCAATAAATGTAGTTATTCACTGTACTTATTAAAAATTTCACCAATTGCTATGACAATTAGTTACACGATCGACTGACCGGCTGCCATCACAGTCGGACGTAAAAAACCCTGGCAGGATTGAGAGATGTCCTGGCTTGGACCTTCTTCTCCCCCATAAAGCACATGCTTCCTCCACTGGGGATTGTGCACAAAGTTTGTAAATCTCAATTGCAGAGTCGCTCAAGATCCTACTTTGCTTTTACTGACCTACCCTTTTCACTGTGCACTATAATAATCCTGCTCATTTGCACTTCCGTAAACTATACTATGAAACAAGCAAATTTTTGCTGCAGGAATTCTCTGTCTGTGCTGCGTACTGAATTCTGACCCTCCAGGAACAAAGCCCCCTCGGGACGGCTGGAACCCACAGCACAGCCTCGACCATGTGAGGCTGGAAGTCCCCAACGGGATGCCACCCCCACCCAGGGGGCCTTGAATGTTCTTCCGTTGCCCAATAATACGTTTTGACCCTGATTTAAGTTTTACCTTTTAAAAGCGCCCCCTCCCCCATTTTCTTGGTTTAGATGGTGGGAAACACAGAATGGACTGGGCTATGTTTTCTTGAGCTAGACCGTGACAAGCAGCTTGTGTCTTCGGATGGCGGATGACTTGGAAGCAAGGTTGTTCGCACATGCTTCCTACACGCCGAGTCCGAAAGGCCTGAGGTCAGGGTTTCAAGGCAGCCCTGGATGTTTTTTGTGTGTTTGCTTCATTTTGTGTTGATTTGATAACGGCCCAAGTCCAGCTGAAAGAATATAAAATATGTGGCTGTCGATTATAACACACAGCTCTTGTCCTATGGGCAAATATTGCCCACTCTATACAGGAATGAAAAGCAAGGTCTTTTATTTGAAAAATAGGTAAATGTGAAACGTCCAGTCCATTTGCTCTGTAAATTAACATGGAAAATGTGGGGTAAACTGAGGCTGGCTTTGAGAAGCAAAGTCTCACTCTTGCAGCCTCTCCGTCCCAGACATTTGTAAATACTGCTTATTAAGAACGATGTTGAATTCGTGTAAACGGTGCACACGTGCACACACGCAGGCACACGCAGGCACACGCAGGCACACGTCTCTGTCTTCCCATCTGGACTCAAACTCGAGGAACACAAGCGCTCTGTCCTGGGTGGCCCTGGTCCTTGGGGGCCCTCACTCCTGCGGACTGACCTAGTCAGCTGGCATGGAGATGAGCCTGGCCACTGACAATCACTGAGCCAGGGTCTTCTCCAGGGTCTGCCAGGGGCCTGAGGCTCTGTGTGGACCCTGAGACAGACTGGCCCTCCCAAAGCACTATTATCCCAAAGGACTTGTCTTCCCAAAAAGCACT
>NW_027397072.1:764637-784711 GCF_003265705.2 Callorhinus ursinus | reverse complement strand
AAAGGACCCATCTTCCCAAAGCACTATTATCCCAAAGGACCCATCTTTCCAAAGGTCTATTATCCCAAAGGACCCGTCTTCCCAAAGCACTATTATCCCAAAGACAGGTCCTCCTGAGGCTCTGTTATCTGAGAACTTTACAGGGCGAGCTGAGACTTCTGGGATGAGCCACGAGGCAGAACAAGCAGCAAATGTCTCTGGAGGAATTGGTCTCACTCCTGGCGATTATTAACACTGATCGCTGATCAAGTTGGTGTCCATTAGAGGTCTCTACTTACAGCCACTTCTTTTTTCTTTGGAAATAATATTTTGTGGGGAGATACTTGGAGGTGTGTAAAATTGTTATTTATCAAATTTAAACCCAGTAATTTTAGATTTTATGAACACTGACGATAACATCAAGTGAATAATTTTATGTAAATCTCCGCCTTAATTTTGAGTTATTACATCAATATTTCTGAATATGAATCTGGGTAAGAGCACTTTCCAGACCATATGTGGAAATAAAATCACGTTTCAGAAAGGATTTTATGGTGGTTTTACGTCCTCTGAGCTGTACCCAGGAACCAAGAGCTGCGCTGCCCCCTTCATGTGCGTTTTCTTGCTTACGGTGTTTGCCTATAAGGGCACCTGCACCCACCGTGCGGCCCTGCGCTCCCGCCACGCATACTAGCCCCAGCTCCGCGTGAGCTCCGCGTATGCAACTTCTGGCTTGGCCCTCACAAAGTACAGCCGATTTCAGGGCTTAAACAATGGAATTTATGGTCTCCTCAATCTGGGGACAGAACTCTGAGATCCAGGAGCCGGCGGGGCTGGTCCTCAGATGTGAGGAATGCTGTCCCCCACCGGGCAGTTGCGGGCAGTTCTTGGTGTTTAGAGAAGCACCACCGAACCTCTGCCTGCTTCCAGATGGTGTTGTCCTGGCGGTCTGTCTCCAAATGTCCCCTTTTTATAAGGACACTGACTGGATTAGGGTCCCTCCTAATGGCCTCAATTTAACTTAACTAATTGCATTTGCAAAAACCCTATTTCCAAATAAGGTCGCATCCTGAGGGTTTCGTGTTAGAGCTTCACCTGGGGACTTTGAGGGCCCGGACTGCGCTGTGTGCCTGGCTTTTGTCAGCGGGACAGCAGGACCGTGGAGGAAGCAAGCAGTGTGGGGGTTGTTCCCCCTGGAGGAAGCAAGCAGTGTGGGGGTTGTTCCTGGGTTCGCCTGTTTATCTACTAACACCTCCAGGGACACTGCTTTTCTTGGGAAATTCGAGGCAGCTTGCTTCACATGCTCTGCTGGGCTCTCTGTCCCCTGGGGGTCAAGGGCCTGAATGCTGCAAAAGGCCCTGAGGTTGCAGGTGTTGGGGAGGTGAGGGGTGGGAGGTGGGCCTGGCATCCTCTGGGCTCTGCAGGGGGGCTTATTGGCCTTAAAGCAGAAGGCCACCAGCCAAAAGAAAGACTCAGTTAGGGTCTGGAGCCTCTGAAGAAGTAAAAGCCCTGTGCTTGGTTGATTTTGCGGGGAAAGGGTGTGGGGATGGCCTGGCAGCATAGTCAGGATGGGCTGGGGCCATGGGCGCAGTCTCACTGATGCAAACCACGGCTGTATTTTCTCCGGTCCCTGGGCCAGGTGAGGACCCCATTGCTGTGGTTTAGAGGCGTTTGGAGGCTGACCCCACAGTGTCCATCTCAAATACTGCAGGGCTGAAGCCAGAGACAGCCCCGGGGGTCTGGCTGTGTCACAGATGCTCAGCCTGAAGGCACACACGCCACTTCCCGCACACTCATGGTCCAAGTGAGTGGCTCGGCCCCACCCCTCCAGGAGGGCCAGGTGTGGCCCCCACTGGCCATGTGCCCTGCAGAGAGGAGGAACAGTGACAAACTCGGACTCCCCCTTTCCAGATGCCAAATGTGCCCACCCCACGTCCAGGGGCAGCACCAGCCCCACCAGGAGACAGGGTCCTGGGGTCTTCGCTTCCCCCCCACCCCCGTAGACCAGGTCAGTGTGGTAAGAAGGGCTCTCTCCCCACTGCCCTGTCCAGGTGGGACAGGAGCAAACTGCCCTGAACCCTCCCTTAGAAGGAGACGCAGGCCGGCATCAGGCCTGGGCCTCTGTCCCCGAGGACACTTGCCTCCGTTCCCTTCCCCAGCAGACGGTCATTCTCCAGGTCCTCTGTGACCCTGGCTGCCCCTCTGAGACCCTTCGTTTTGTATCACTCCCTGGCTGCGTGTGCCCCTGGGTCCCCTGGATGCACAGGCTCAGCTGGTCTGCGGGGAGGGGGCTCCAGGGTCCTTTAATTCTCCAGAAGCCACAGATGTGTCAGGGGCGCGGCTTCTTCTAGATTTGATCACAACCAAAACTTAGCGAGCTTCTTCCTTTGGGGCTCCTTGTGCCAATTCCACATTCCTGTGTGTTCCAGAAATGAGCTGGGGTTCACTCCTCGCCTCTCCCAGCTCTGGGGCTCCCCTGTCTGAGGCGCGGCCCCCTCCCCAACCTGTGGCCAGTAGAGTCTTTCTCACACTGCGTCAGGTGGGATGGGACATTTCCCCTCTCTTCCACTTACACGGACCCTTGTGATTACGTTCCTCCCCCCAAACCTAGGAGGACCCCCGATCTCAAGGTCAGCTGGTTAGCAAACGTAATTCCATGTGCAATCTTAATCTCCTTTGGCCATGTGGATACTTAACCCGCAACACACGTCAAGTTAACACAGATTCCAAGCGTATTCGTGGCAGGAAATACGTTTCAGAGAACCTGCACACAGACCCTGAGAAGTGTGTGGCAAACCCTGGACCCCACACGGGGTTCCCAGTGTTAATCTGCGTCTTCCATGACTTGTTGGTGGGAAGGCCCATGACTGAATACTTTGGGAGCCACTGACAGCTTTAGATACAGAAATGGCAAGATCAGCAAAGGACCAAAACAAAAATGGGCAACTTTCATCAATCTGCGTATTTTTAAGAGGAGAACATGCCAACGATTTTAATTAATGCCTTCATGAGCTAAGAAGCAGGAAGGTAAGGCTAGTGAAATGGAGGACAAGGAACTTAGCACGGCTTTCCTGAAGAATGCTGGGCTGGTGCTGCAGATACGCCTTCAGACAGATCAATGACCCGTAGGCCAGAGGGACGGGCGCCCCCGGGGATCTGCTTACTGCGGACGTGATCGGGCTCACCAGACAAAATACACCTGCACTGCCATGGGACGAGGGTCATTTGTGTCCCCATTAGTTTCCTATAAGTTGGTAGGTGTCCATATAGGATATCTCAGAGCAATAATATGTAGGTAGCCAAGGAAAGGTGCATACCCCTGAAACATCAGGCAACCCCGGGGAGTCTGCGCCCTGTGGGTCTCTCCTCGAGGTTGCATAGGCTGACAGGGTTCCTGATGGGCCAGGAAGTTGTTCTTTATACTTGTAGTGTCAGGACCCCAAATCGCAGAATCGCACGAGATCAGCCCCTAGGCAGGCTTGGTATGCGCCGTTCCCACTAATGAAGGAAGTCCTCTTCTTAATGATGGGCTTTCCAAACTTGGTCAAATGAGATTTTTTCCCCAAAACAATGCTCCATTATTACATGATTTGCACAACCGATTTGGGCAAAATAAAAGTGAATCACTTATTTTTGAACCCATGAGAGCGATTACTTTGCCGTTAAAAGTAAAATGATCCAGTAAAAATATTTGCTCTTGAGTATTTTATTTCCATGGTAAGAGCTTGGTTACTAAGTTACCTCCTCGGGGAGAGCAGAGGAACTAGAAAGAGCCTCATGCAAACCCTCCTGGGAATAAAGATGAAGAACTGCACCAACACTGTCCTAAAACCAATAACCATAATTAGTTCTGTGTAATTAATTCCCGCTATGCTGGGTCTTGGGTCATGTTTCTATGAAGCCATTTGCTGCCAAACCGAAGGCCGTCCTGGAACGGGGTGCTAGCTCAGGATCGTCTGATCTGCACTCCAGCCTGTCTGTCCTTGAGGGTCTGTGGCCCTGGGGCCAACAGTCAGGGTGTCAGTCTCAGGCTTCCCCGAGCAGGATACAAGGCTGCTTTCCTAACCGAAACCTCATTTCTAGTTTCCGGGCCAGAGCGGGAGCAGATGCGACACCGACTACTGATGACGATGGAACACATAGTTAATTTATTGCAATAACTGCCATCACCCTCTCTTTTCGTTAAACACACAGCTTTTCCTTAGGGCTGGATGCAGGGTTCTGCCCCGCGGTGCGGACACCACACATGGCGAGAGTGCTGGGAACGGCCGGCGTCCTCCCCCGTGCCCATCTCTGAGACCTGCCTGCCTCCGCGGCTGCCTGACACAGCTCACCTGGGGCGCAGCTTCTCCTCTGCGCAGACACCTGTGCCCGTGCTCTCACCCGGCGTCCTCTGCTGGAGGAGGCACAGCACCCGGGAAACACATCCCAGAGGCACTCTTCCCTGGCTCTGTGGGGAATCACAAAGGAATGCTAGGTATGAGAGTCATCCTCATAAGAGGAGAAAAGAAAATTGCTTTTTGGGGGCGGGGGTGAGATTGGGGTTGTAAAACCAAAACAAAAATTATCAAAAAGTTTCTGTCTCTCGATGACAATGGGATCACAGCTGTCTGTCTGTTAATCACAGAGACGATACACCCTTCAAAAAGAACAGAGAAGGCGTCGACGTTTTGAAGAAGTTTGCTCCCTCAGAAGTGAGAAACCCTTTTCAAATCTGTTACTAATGAAAGAAGTGACACAATGAACACACACAACAGAACATTGTTGTGGGGAGATAAGGACCATCTGTTGGCGGGCAGATTGTAGGCAGGCAAGCCGTTACCTGCTCTTAGAACAGACGGAATATTCCACGGCTAGATCATCACTCTTACGGAGATGAAATCGGTTCCGCATTAAGGTAATACTTGGCTGTAATGGATTCCCAAGATCCTTCTTAAAAGACTGATGAATGAATCTATCAAAACAGAGCCAAATTTGCCAAGATATTAACACATTGCATGGCTTCCTCAGAGACTCGTTACTTGCAGGCATTAGAACCCAAGGCAAACAACATTTCCATTCACAAGCTCTCCTCCTTCACGTGCAGGATTAACCAGCTACTTTAAGGAAATGATTCTCATTTTCCGTGAATTGACATTTCATCTGTATATCCGCCACCATTGCTCCTGGAATACTCTCAACCACCCGTAACCACGGAACGTTCTAACCAGATAAATTAATTTCTACTTCACAGAGGGAACCAATGATAGGCAACCGAGAACCTCATCTTGCAGATCAGCAAAGCTGTGTAATCTGGCTCTTCATGGCTCAGCACATGTTTTTATTCCTACTTAAACTATAAAAGTGGATGCATTCCTTAACATGACCCAAAGGTGCAGCCACTTTACAACATGCAAAATCAAGAGAAAGCTAAATTCTATTCTTCCAGGATCTTACTGTAACTGATGATCTCAACCACTTTGTAAGGCCACGCACCATACACGATTACTGTTGCCATGAAGAGACACATCAGTGCAGAAACACAACTACATTTAATTATTATTATGATCACATGTATTTTTATAACCTTAAAGATGATGCAAATGTATTGTTAATTTATCCAAACAGTAAGTAGTATAGGAAATTTAGGAAACTTAAATTAATTAGAATTGCCATGACAAAACAGAGACCTTAGAAAAGCTTAAATGAAAAATTGTGTCCTACACTGATTTTGTATATCAAAATTATCCAACCAGATTGATTTGTCAAAGGCTGGTCTTCGGTTTCTTTGAATTTGGTTTCTTATGGGGAAAAATGCTTTTGTTACAGGAGTTTCTCTGGAAAATTTTTCTTTTTTTCGTAAAACTCTAGCACTTTCCAAGTGTTAGGCATTAGTTTTTTTTCAACGTTCTTGGAATTCAAGGAATATTAGATTTATATAAACACTTATTAGTCTATAAACCAGTCAGAGAAGCATTCCTTTGTTGCAAGAGGCCCCATAATCTAATTTATTAATGCACTCTGGGGGGAGGAATGTATTTAAGATCACAGTGACAGGTAAGGCTTTTTCCAATTATGGGCACACACAGACTCACGGAGGCCTTGCAGCCCTAGTGTCTCAGACCAAAGTCAGCACAGAAACGCGAAGACAAATAGATCCTTCCTGGAGGTGGCAACACATGGTCCTGAACAAACGGACAAAGGAAAAGATGGACCCAGTCGATTCCCTGTTGTGCCTACCAGACAGCTATCATCATAAATCAGGTTCCCGACCACCGCAGAGAGCTTGACCCCCCGGAACCACCACATGCTTGCTTGTCTGAGAGCCAGAAATGGAACTGTGACGGTCGGCTTCAGTGTCCACTCAGCTGGGCCGGGGGCCCGGTCGTCCAAACAAGCCTTTGGGGTGCTGCTCTGTAGGTGTTTTGTAGACATGGCCAGCAGACTTTGAGTAAAGCAGCTTTCCCACCATAATGTGGTGGGCCTCATCTGATCAGCTGAGGTGTTGAGAGGAAAAACAGGTTTCTCAAAGAGGCGGCAATTCTGCCTGGAGACTGAAGTGCTGGCCTGCCCTGCAGAATGCAGACTGTGGGCCGTCCTTCAGCGTCTCGCCCTCAGACCCCCTCTCAGTGGGCACAGGGAGACAGAGCAGGCTATTCTGTAATGTGCATACACATGCCGTACCGGCTTGCCGTCTCTGGGGAAGCCTGACTAATACAGACGCAAGAACAGTCGGGGAAAAAGTCGGCGTAGGTAAAGTTCTCTTGGCACTTGCCCTCACTCGGGAGTGTTCCGACTCTGAAAACACGTCCCTGGCAGGGCAGTTTGTCTGGAATGGGAGTCCAATTGCACGTCGAGGGGGACCTCCAGGACAGTGAATTCTTAAT
The DNA here is from genome assembly GCF_003265705.2 of Callorhinus ursinus. Taxonomy (NCBI): domain Eukaryota; kingdom Metazoa; phylum Chordata; class Mammalia; order Carnivora; family Otariidae; genus Callorhinus; species Callorhinus ursinus. The sequence continues at coordinate 777,866 of NW_027397072.1, read as the reverse complement.
GTGCAAAACGTGAAAAGTACGACTTTCATCCAAACATAAACTGAGCTTGTATAGGGTTAAATGAACACATCAACTGGGAACCAGAAAGAAGGTAAGGCTGATACATAGATTTGATTTGGTGGCTTTGTCTTAAAGATGAAACCTTAAAATAGCAGCAACCATAACCAGCAATATATATCAAAGGGGAGTATTATGACCAAACAAGGTTTATTTCAGGAATAAAGAGTTGGTTTAACATTAAAAAACTAATCAATCAGGGGCACCTGGGTGGCTCAGTTGGTTAAGCGACTGCCTTCGGCTCAGGTCATGATCCTGGAGTCCCGGGATCGAGTCCCACATCGGGCTCCCTGCTCAGCAGGGAGTCTGCTTCTCCCTCTGACCCTCTTCCCTCTCGTGCTCTCTCTCTCTCATTCTCTCTCTCTCAAATAAATAAATAAAAAAATAAAATCTTAAAAAAAAACAACTAATCAATCAAACATGCCGCATTAACAAATTGAAAGAAAAATAATCAAATGGTCACCTCAGTAGATTAAAAAAAAGCTCTGGATATAATAAATGTCCATTCATGATAAATTCTTAACAAACTAAACATAGGGTGGTTCTACCTTAATTATATAACTGTATCGACCAAAACCTACCTTACTGCAAACATGAGCTTAGTAGCAAAGGTGTAACGTGTGGGGTCTAGAGTCGGGTGATGGAACAGCACAGGGAAAGGACGTCATGCACGGCCCGAGAGCAGTCGACCACAAGGGCCCCGTGTCAGTGCGGCCCAGCTGTCCTTGGACCGGACCCCATGTCCACTGCCTGGAACAACTCATGAGCCCACCCTCGAAGTTTGCGTGTCTGGAGCTTGCTTCCTCCTGCTCTGTACTGCCTGAAGTGAACCCCCAAATATGATGCCTGCACCCCTGGCAGACCCACACAGAAGGGCCACCTGCCAGAGTGTCCATGAGAAGACCCTTCACTGAGTCCATCCTGACAGGTTTTCAGGCTTCACTCAAGATCTGGAGGCAACTGGAGGTTGGAGCAGAGATTCCCGCCACATCCCACGGACTACATCCCCCACAAGACCCTCTTCTTCATGCGGAGAACAGGGCGTCAGCCTTCCCAGGGGTTTGTGAGGGGGGTACTGTCCTTGTGCATGTGTGACCATGTGTACATGCGTGTGCAAGTGTGAGCATGTGTGTGCATATATGTGCACAAGTGACCACGTGCGCATGTGTGTGTGCGTTGTGTGAGCATGTGAGTGTGAGCATGCGTATGTGTGTGCACATTGTGTGCACTGAGTGTGAGCATGTGTACACGTGTGTGCAGATTATGTGCACGTGTGAGCATATGTGAGTGTGTGTACGCATGTGTGCATGTTGTGTGCACATGTGAGCATGTGTTCCAGATGCTTCACATTCAGTCCATCTCACAGATGAAGAAGCGCAGGTGGAGAGACTTACGGATACGGGAGGAGGCTGTCTGGTTCCAGGTGCTGGGACCCTCTGAACCAGACACTGGGTGCCCGACTTCCCAGAGGGCCACGACCGTCGGTCCCACAGGGATGCGGAGGCGGCCCCCCTGGCCACACCTCTGAAGCACCTGCAGTCCTCAGGGGTGTGGCTGCGTAGGCACTGGATCAGGGCTCAGTAGGGACCCAATCACAGCCTGGAGGACGTCGCCTGTCACGTTGGTCCTGCTTCCCCACAAGTAACACCAGGAAGGTTTTCTTTGCCTCCTAATTTTGAGTCATTTTGAGGATTGCATGAAATAATATGAAAACTGCTTAGCTCTCCCTGGGCTCAGAGCGAGCACCCCATAAATATCAGCTGGGATATTAAATAGACATCACAACTAGGTGCAGTCCATGTGGGACGGGATGTGCTCCATTCAGTACCTTGAGGGAACTCACGAAAGAGCCATGAGAATTATTAGATTTGGTGGATATAGTTCCCAAATATTAAATTTTTAATCTGTATCTTAAAAGATGTCCAAAAAATGTTAGAGAGGACAACTTGTCTTAAATTATTCAATCTGTCAGGCAGAGAGATTAAAAAATAATTTAGGCCCTAATGAGGAAAACAGAGTTTATTAATCTTTCCCTCTTTTAAATTAAAATTATTTATTTCCCAGAAACTACTTTTACCTGCTGATGGATTTTCAACATTATAAGTTTAGGGGGTTTAGGTATTAGGTGGATGTGCATTCGTGATAAAAAATATTTTTATAAAGGTTCAGAAATAAGCAATTTTTATAAGAAATTCCATTTCAAACCTTATGTTTTCTCAATAGTCGATTGACAAACGCTGTGAATGTCTGCTATGGTCCTGACCCCAAATACCTGCCTAGCCTAAACCTACAAGCTCATGGTGAAGACACATGGGCACAGGAATCACTAACCGGACAGCGTGATGCATCCCATTGGCCAGACATGTACTGTGGGTGTGTCCAGAGCAGGAGATGCACTTTTCTTCAGGAAAAGATAAGAAGAGAAATCCTAAAATTGTAAATGAAAGTTTGAAGAGAACGTGTCCACAGGGGGGACAGCCATGTGCAGGTGGGGCTGAGGAGAGGTTCATGCCTTCTGTGCACAAGTCACTGTAAATTCCTGGGTCTGCTCCGCGCCAACTCATTTCTCACTCCCTCCTGTTCTAGAATTCTGTCATCGCTTGGCTACTCTTCAAGAGTTTTCACATTCTGAAGTAATATTCCTGTGAACTCAGAATTGTCACCTTCGATCCTCAAACCCTGGCATCCTAATTCCAGTAGAGTGGGAGTTTCTGTTTTTATATAACCTAAATAATGGGCTGAATCATCTAATTTTCAGAGTGTACAATTTTAAATAACAACCATTATTTAAATATATAGGAAATATCATAGATACTGTCTTTCTTCTTACTTTATCCACAAATTTAGTGTAAGGGAAACGGTGCAAAGCTGTGGTGTCTCTTCACACTTTACATTCAAAGTGCTTATACTCTGGTTTCTCTTCAGATCGTATAAATCTTTCGCCTTTTACATTCAAAGTGCTTAAAGGTCCTGAGGCTTTAAGATGCAACTTTTCACGAAGGTCCACATTCAAGAACCGAATAGCAGGCACTTTGACGGCACGGACGGATCCTGACTCTATCATTTATGTGTGCACAGAGCAGCTGCCGAGAGAGCACAAGACCCGTTCACGACCACATATGGGTCGTCTGGTCCTGCCCGGGTTTCACCGGGCTGACTTTGTTCTTACCACGTATTTAACCGTTTGTAGTGAGTAAAGCACGCTTGGTAAATCACATCAGACAGGCCTGAGTCTGTGCCCAGAACCGCCCCTAGTCAGCTCTGTGCTCACAGTTGAGTCTCTGAGCGTCTCTCCTCTCCAGTCCATCACTATCGAGTGGGGGTAAGCGACTTCACCGAGATTTTCAAATATTCACGGGAAGCCGTGGGTGCAAAGCGCTGAGCCACTAGTGACTGGGACAGGTGCAGGCACTCTGCCAGTGGGAGCCAGCCCACTGAGCCTCACTGTTGCCAGTGGCTCGTTTATATACACACTAGGTACGCATTTATTAAAATTCATATCTCTTGAAAAAAATGTTGATAATATATATGTCCAATGTTACATTTTTAAGCCTCACTCTAGAGAATCTGATGGATTTGTTACTTTTTCTTCCCCCAATTTTTGTGCCTCTTCTTGGCCTGCATTTTATGATGAAATGCTGATTTATTCACACAGAAATTCTTTGTGAGTGACACAGACAGAAACTGGGGCTCTCTTGTTGGGCAAGGGTCTTGGGAAGGAGGTCTGATTTCTTTTTGCCTGTTTTATCTTTGGGAGGAAGAACCATAACCGTTTCTTGGTAGGGTTTGGTCTGTTTTCTATCCGTGTGGGTCCGGATGGAGAGGCAGGAGCAGCGAGATGAGCCTCACTGATCTGGGAATCAGGCATGACACTTTGCACAGAGAAAGCCGGATTTTAGGACCAAAAGAAAGCACTCTTTTGACTTTGCAAGCACCGTCATGTTTTGAGGATTGTCCTGAGTTACTTGATCCCCTGAAACCACTGCTGATTAGTGGTGAGTTGCAGGATGTCACTGGGATGCCCACAGTTGGTGATGCTGGTCAGCTTCTCTCCTGCCGTGAAGACAGTGTCATCCGAGCACATCCTGAAGAGGAGCGTGTGGGGCGTGTCGGGGCTCAAACATCCAGAGCGGCAGCCTGGTGTTAGGGCTGTATTCACCGTGCCGCTGAAAACCATCTGACAGTTGTCAGAATAGGAGCTAGCCGTGGAGACAGGGACCCAACAGGTGCAAGAGGGGGTGCTAGGCCAGGTGTGCCCTGCAGTGTCAGTTAAGTCTCTGGATTAGAACACAGGGTGGACACAAGTTTCCAAATCGCGGGGATAGCTTTTCCAGTCAGATGGTTATAATTTTCCAAATGATCGAGTTTGGAGTAGAATTTGCCAGAACTGACACAATTTTCAGACTTTTTGATAACAGTTGATCTTCCCAATTTGGGAATATATTTTATTTATTAATTTTTTTGGAAAGGATTATTGAATGTTGATTTAGTTTATTTTATTCAGTAGCAAAAGAAAAAACGAAGTCCTACACTTACTTAATTATTCCTCACATTAACATTTCAGATGTGAGAAATAGGCTTTTTGTTGTTTGTAGGAAGTTTATGTGATGATCCCTTTGTTAACCGTGAAACAAGTTAGGGGCATGTCTTTATTTTACACTTAATATCTTTAAATGCACTTCACCAAAGCTAAATAATTCTGCAGAGTAGGAAATTTTCCTCTTTGTTCACTTGCCTGATTGTTCTAATGTTTTCTTTTTAATTCATGTGATCACAGGCTTTTTGACCTTTTCCATTTAACAAGAATGGTCTTTATGTTTTTATTATAGTATTTCAACATCAGATACTTCATTTTAATAGAATATTTCCTGAGTCTTTGGCATCAATTGTCACAATGAGTTTCTTAAATTTCCCTTTTTGTTAAAATAAGTAAAGTGTTTCAAAGAGACTGCTTTGTTTATATTTTGCTGTTGTAGAATATAGAGTTAATTAGAATATTCCCAAAGCCAAAAGGAGTTTTGCGAACTTTAGCCAACTGACCTGAAATTTATCTGGCTTTATTGAAATGTCAATTATTCTCCATCAATCTAACCTCATGGAAACAGAAGTTATGACTTCACTACAAATGCTTTATATGACTATTTGAAAATTATCAGTACTCACATAGAGGAATCAATGTGAATTTTTCACTGTGGCTTAATGCAAATGTCAAAGAAAAATACAAACATCAAATCTGTGCTTTTGGAAAATGTCAAACTTACGAACATGCACACACATAAAACCATGTTGTAAATATTATCTCATTACATAGTCCCAACAGCTTTCAGATGTAGGCAAACAGAACACAGAAAGTATGTTAGCAACATTAGCCCTTAGGGGTGAGAGATCAGAGCAATTTACCAGCAAACACTAAATTATAAATCCCACATGTTTATTGAGCTCTGAGCTTCCATCTCCAATATGGCCGTTAGTACTTTCTCTTCTCCTCTGATGCTCTCTCGGGAGCAGGTGATGTGAAAGGTGCTGGAGAGACAGGGAACCTGGTGGTGAGGTCTGGGGGCTGTGGTCATGGGCGACGGGGCGGGATAGCCATATGTGATAGGTGCATGTCAGGCGGGAGTGGTCAAGGTGTCTTCATATGTCCTCTCGGCTGGAGTTGCACTTGTTATAACTCATTGCACAATTCTCCCTCAGGTCCCTGCGGCACAGGCAGAAAACCAATAAGTGTGCAATTCCTGATATCTGAGTGCAGATTTTGACTGTGCTGTCAAAATTTCTCTCTCATTTATGTGTTACTTTCCTCAGGAAATGAGGCCTTCAGGATCTTTTACCCCATGAATTTAACTTTGCAGACTTATTAATTAGCACAGAAAAAAACCCCACAGTGAATATTTGTTAAATAAGTAAACAGATGGGATTTCTTTCTCTTTAGTACTACTATAAGGGAATATGTTACATCTTACCTGTGAGAATTGAAATAAAAGTAATACAAAGTTTTTAAAAATCCAGAACTTAAAAGGCAATATTAAAAAGAATTGTATTATTTCTTTACACATTTTAAAGTAATTACTGTGTGCTGGGAACTGCTTAGGTGGTGTGGATCCAATAAAAGCAAGATTGATTTGATTTGCATGATGTAGCCACTGTGCTATTTTATTAGGATGATTTATTTTTACCAGATGGAGTTGAGGTCAGCATCACAGAAATGAGCAATATATTATTTGCAGTGTTTTAGTGCCTTGAAGAAGATTCTCTGCCCTTGCAAACTCACACTACGATATCTTTTCAAAACATTTGGATGCTCAATAGGTGTTTGGAATACAGTTCCTCAAAAATAAGCCCTTAACACAGGAAAAGTTACTAGAGCTGCTTATGGAGGTAAACAAGGAAGGACTGATGATGAAGGCAGTTTGGTAAAGAGGTTCCTCAAGACACCGTTAATCTCCTGCTGTCTGGGCCCTTCGCTCTTTCCAGCTTTGCTTAGAGGGCACTGGCAAATCGGTATTCCCAGCCCTAGTGGAAACATCATCTGTCCTCTGTTGTCATCAGTTCTAGGTGCCATGTGGGTCATTCTGAAACCTGCATTGGTCCCTGAGCATCCGTAGAAGGTGCTGGCTTATCTCTACCTACCCAGAGATAACCTCAGTTGGGATAGTACATGTGAATTCATTGATAGCATAGTATAGTCTTTACAAAAAAAGGTTTCCGTTATTGACAATGACAAATTCCACCCCCCACTTTCTCTTTATAAGAAATATTTGAGGGAGGCGGAGAAAGATGGTGGAGGAGTAAGACCTGGATTTCGTCTGGTCTCAGGAATTCAGCTGAATAGGGATCAAACCATTCTGAACACCTACGAACTCAACAGGAGACCGAAGAAGAGAGTAGCAACAACTCTCTGAACAGAGAAGCGACCACTTACTGGAAGGTAGGACGTGCGGAGAAGTGAATCCGAGGCGATATTCGGGAGGATAGACGGCGGGGGAGGGGGGCCCGTCGGCCGCTTCTGGCAAGTGCTAGAGCCGCGGAGCACAAAATCGGAACTTTGAGAAGTCGGCTCCGCGGAGGGATGTCGCTCCAGTGGCTAAGCTGGGGGTGGAACCCTCGCTGGACAGTGGGGTCTCAGGACCCTCGGGGTCACAGGAAGACCGGGGGTTCCTGAGTGCGGCAGAGCTCCCGGGTATTGGAGCGGGGAAGCCGGCTGCAGAGACGGAGCCGAGGTGCGGGCTCTCAGCTCAGGGGTGGCCATAAACTGTGATCCGAGGCCCAGTCGGGCCACGGCTCCTCCAGCAGGGACCCAACAAGCGGCAGAGCCGGGGAGACTCCCCTCCCTCTCCCGGGAGGAGCGGCGCGGGAGCGCACCGCAGGGATCTTCTGGGTTTGGACACTCTACACGGGGTCGGGTGCCAGAGATAGAAACGCTCGGTCACAGGCCGGGTGAGCACGGAGTGCGGCCGGAGACCGGGGACACGGGAGTGACTGCTTTTCTCTGGGGGCGCACTGAGGAGAGGGGCCCCGAGTTCTCAGCTCCTCCGAGTGGAGATTGGGGGCCACCATTTTCACCCTGGTCCTCCAAAACTGTACTGAGAGCTTGCAGGGAAAAAAGCTCCTGAGAGCAAACCCCGAGCAGCTTGCTTAGCCCGGACCCACAAGGGCGGGGCAATTCCGCCTCCGGCAAAGACATTTGGGAACCACGGCAACAGGCCCCTCCCCCAGAAGATCAGGACGAACAGCCAGCAAGCCAAGACCAAGTTTGCTGATCAAGGAGAACGGGAGAACTCCAGCGCTAGGGGAATACTGCACATAGAATTCATGGCTTTTTTACCATAATTCATTAGTTTTTCAAAGTTAATTTTTTACTGTTCTTTTAATTTTTCTTTTTCCCTTTTTCAACCGACATCTTATCAATCCCTTTTTTTAAAAAAACATTTTTTATTTTTCATTTTTAGAGTCATATTTTATCCCTTCATAGTAGTTACCCTTATTTTTGGCATATATATATAAGTTGTTCTCTCTTTAAAATTTTGAGATACAGTTTCTTCTAACAGATCAAAATATACCCTAAATCACTAGTGTATGGCTTTGTTCTAGTCTCTGCATGATCACATTCTCTCCCTTTTCTTTTTTCTTTTCTTCTTTGTTTTTTAATCTTCTTTTTTCAAACAAATTCTTATCGTATCAATTCCTTTTATAAAATCTTTTATAATTTTCATCTTTACAGTCATCTTCAATCCCTTCATTGTATCAACCCTTAATTTGTACATATATAAGTCTTTCTTCCTTTAAAATTTTAGGAGGCACTTTTTTCTAACAGACCAAAATACGCCCAAAATCTAGTGTGTGGCACTGATCTATGCACTAGCCTGATCATATTTGATCATATTCGGTTTTTTTCGTATTGTTCTGTTTTTGTATTTCCTTTTCTCTTTGTTTTTTTTTTCTTTATTTTCTCTTTCTTTTTTTTTTTCTTTCTTTCCCTTTCTTTTCCCCTGATTTCAGGTCTTTTCTGATTTGTATACAGTATATTTGCTGGGGACGTTGTAAACCTGTTAGCATTTTGTTCTCTCATTCATCTGTACTCCTCTGGACAAAATGACAAGATAAAAAAAAATCACCTCAGCAAAAAGAACAAGAGATACTACCATCAGCCAGGGACCTACTCAATACGGACATTAGTACGATGTCAGAATTAGAGTTTAGAGTCATGACTTTAAAGATACTAGCTGGGCTTGAAAAAAGCATGGGAGTTATAAGAGAAACCCTTTCTGGAGAAATAAAAGAACTAAAATCTAACCAAGTCTACATCAAAAAGGCTATTAATGAGGTGCAATCAAAAATGGGGGTGCTAACTACTAGGATAAATGAGGCAGAAGAGAGAATCAGTGATATAGAAGACCAAATGATGGAAAATAAAGAGGCTGAGAAAAAGAGAGATAAACAACTACAGGATCACGAGGGCAGAATTCGAGAGATAAGCGCTACGATAAGATGAAACAACATTAGAATAATAGGGATCCCAGAAGAAGAAGAAAGAGAGAGCAGGGCAGAAGGTATATTGGAGGAATTAATAGCAGACAACTTCCTTAATGTGAGGAAGGAAACAGGCATCAAAATCCAGGAGGCACAGAGAACCCCTCTCAAAATCAATAAAAATAGGTCAAAACCCGACATCTAAGAGTAAAACTTACGAGTCTCAGAGACAAAGAGAAAATCCTGAAAGCAGCTCGGGAGAAGAGATAGTAACCTACAATGGTAGAAACATTATATTGGCAACAGACCTATTCACAGAGACCTGGCAGGACAGAAAGGACTGGCATGATATATTCAGAGCATTAAATGAGAAAAAGATGCAGCCAAGAACACTGTATCCAGCTAGGCTCTCATTGAAAATTGAAGGAGATATAAAAAGCTTCCAGGACAAACAAAAACTAAAGGAATTTGCAAACATGAAGCCAGCCCTCCAAGAAATATTGAAAGGGGTCCTCTAAGCAAAGAGAGAGCCTAAAAGCAGCATAGATCAGAAAGGAACAGAGACAATACACAGTAACAGTCACCTTACAGGCAATACAGTGGCACTAAATGCATACCTTTCAAGAGTTACCCTGAATGTAAATGGGCTCAATGCCCAATCAAAAGACACAGGCTATTAGATTGGATTAAAAAACAAGACCCATCCATATGCTGTCTGCAAGAGACTCATTTTAGACCCAAGGACACCCCCAGATTGAAAGTGAGTGGGTGGAAAACCATTGACCATGCTAATGGACACCAAAACAAAGCTGGAGTGGCAATCCTTATATCAGACAAATTAGATTTTAAACCAAAGACTGTAATAAGAGATGAGGAAGGACACTATATCCTACTTAAAGGGTCTATCCAACAAGAAGATCTAACAATTGTAAATATCTATGCCCCTAACATGGGGGCAGCCAATTATATAAGGCAATTAATAACCAAAGCAAAGAAACAAATTGACAACAGTACAATAATAGTGGGGGACTTTAACACCCCCTTGACTGAAATGGACAGATCATCTAAGCAAAAGTTCAACAAGGAAATAAAGACTTTAAAGGACACACTGGACCAAATGGACTTCACAGACATATTCAGAACATTCCACCCCAAAGCAATGGAATACACATTCTTCTCTAGTGCCCATGGAACATTCTCCAGAATTCATCACATCCTAGGTCACAAATCAGGTCTCAACTGGTACCAAAAGATTGGGATTATTCCCTGCATATTTTCAGACCACAATGCTTTGAAACTAGAACTCAATCACAAGAGGAAAGTCGGAAAGAACTCAAATACATGGAGGCTAAAGAGCATCCTACTAGAGAATGAATGGGTCAACCAGGAAATTAAAGAAGACTTAAAAAAATTCATGGAAACCAATGAACACGAAAACACAACTGTTCAAAATCTTTGGGATACAGCAAAGGCAGTCCTGAGAGGAAAGTACATAGCAATACAAGCTTTCTCAAGAAACAAGAAAGGTCTCAAATACACAACCTATCCCTACACCTAAAGGAGCTGGAGAGAGAACAGCAAATAAAGCCTAAACCCAGCAGGAGAAGAGAAATAATAAAGATAAGAGCAGAAATCAATGAAATAGAAACCAAAAGAACAGTAGAACAGATCAACGAAACTAGGAGCTGGTTCTTTGAAAGAATTAACAAGATTGATAGACCCCTGGCCAGACTTATCAAAAAGAAAAGAGAAATGACCCAAATCAACAAAATCATGAATGAAAGAGGAGAGATCACAACCAACACCAAAGAAATACAAACAATTATAAGAACATATTATGAGCAACTCTATGCCAGCAAATTGGATAACCTGGAAGAAATGAGAGCATTCCTAGAGATGTATCAACTAACAAAATTGAACCAGGAAGAAATAGAAAATCTGAACAGACCTATCACCACTAAGGAAATTGAAACAGTCATCAAAAAGCTCCCAACAAACGAAAGTCCAGGGCCAGATGTCTTCCCAGGGGAATTCTACCAGACATTTAAAGAAGAATTAATACCTATTCTCCTGAAACTGTTCCAAAAAATAGAAATGGAAGGAAAACTTCCAAGCTCAATTTTATGAGACCACAATTACCTTGATCCCAAAACCAGACAAACACCCCATCAAAAAGGAGAATTACAGACCAATATCCTTGATGAACATGGATGCAAAAATTCTCACCAAAATACTAGCCAATAGGATCCAACAGTACTTTAAAAGGATTATTCACCATGACCAAGTGGGATTTATCCCTGGGCTGCATGGCTGATTCAACATCCGCAAATCAATCAACGTGATACAATACTTTAACAAAACAAAGAACAAGAATCATATGATCCTTTCAATAGATGCAGAAAAAGCCTTTGAGAAAGTACAGCATCCTTTCTTGATCAAAACTCTTCAGAGTATAGGGAGAGAGGGTACATACCTCAATATCATAAAAGCCATCTATGAAAAACCTACAGCGAATATCATTCTCAATGGGGAAAAACTGAGAGCTTTCCCCCTAAGGTCAGGAACGCGGCAGGGATGTCCACTCTCACCACTGCTATTCAACATAGTATTAGAAGTCCTAGCCACAGCAATCAGACAACATAAAGAAATCAAAGGCATCCAAATCGTCAAAGAGGAAGTCAAACTCTCACTCTTTGCAGATGATATGATACTTTATGTGGAAAACCCAAAAGACTCCACCCCAAAACTGCTAGAACTCATACAGGAATTCAGTAAAGTGGCAGGATATAAAATCAATGCACAGAAATCAGTGGCATTCCTATACACCAACAACAAGACAGAAGAGAGACAAATCAAGGAGTTGATCCCATTTACAACTGCACCCAAACCCATAAGATACCTAGGAATAAATTTAACCAAAGAGGCAAAGGATCTATCCTCAGAAAACTATAAAATACTCATGAAAGAAATTGAAGAAGACACAAAGAAATGGAAAAACATTCCATGCTCATGGTTTGGAAGAACAAACACTGTGAAGATGTCAATGCTACCTAGAGCAATCTACACATTCAATGCAATCCCCATCAAAATACCATCCACTTTTTTTAAAGAAATGGAACAAATAATCCTAAAATTTGTATGGAACCAGGAGAGACCCTGAATAGCCAGAGGAATGTTGAAAAAGAAAAGCAAAGCTGGCGGCATCACAATTCCGGACTTCCAGCTCTATTACAAAGCTGTCATCATCAAGACAGTATGGTACTGGCACAAAAACAGACACATAGAGCAATGGAACAGAATCGAGAGCCCAGAAATGGACCCTCAACTCTATGGTCAACTGATCTTTGACAAAGTGGGAAAGAATGTCCAATGGAAAAAAGACAGTTTCTTCAACAAATGGTGTTGGGAAAATTGGACAGCCACATGCAGAAGAATGAAACTGGACCATTTCCTTACACCACACACAAAAATAGACTCCAAATGGTTGAAAGACCTAAACGTGAGACGGGAGTCCATCCAAATCCTAAAGGAGAACACAGGCAGCAACCTCTTCGACCTCAGCCGCAGCAACTTCGTCCTAGAAACATCGCCAAAGGCTAGGGAAGCAAGGGCAAAAATGAACTATTGGGATTTCATCAGATAAAAAGCTTTGTACAGCAGAAGAAACAGTCCACAAAACCAAAAGACAACTGACAGAATGTGAGAAAATATTTGCAAATGACATATCAGATAAAGGGCTAGTATCCAAAATCCATAAAGAACTTATCAAACTCAACACCCAAAGAACAAATAATCCAATCAAGAAATGGGCAGAAGACATGAACAGACATTTTTCCAAAGAAGACATCCAAATGGCCAACACACACATGAAAAATTGCTCAACATCGCTCGGCATCAGGGAAATCCAAATCAAAACCTCAATGGATACCACCTCACACCCGTCAGAATGGCTAAAATTAACAAGTCAGGAAACGACAGATGTTGGCGGGGATGCGGAGAAAGGGGAACCCTCCTACACTGTTGGTGGGAATGCAAGCTGGTGCAGCCCCTCTGGAAAACAGTATGGAGGTTCCTCAAACAGTTGAAAATAGAGCTACCCTACGATCCAGCAATTACACTACTGGGTATTTACCCCAAATATACAAATGTAGGGATCCGAAGGGGTATGTGCACCCCAATGTTTATAGCAGCAATGTCCACAA
>NW_027397072.1:763172-764237 GCF_003265705.2 Callorhinus ursinus | reverse complement strand
TATGCCCCTAACATGGGGGCAGCCAATTATATAAGGCAATTAATAACCAAAGCAAAGAAACAAATTGACAACAGTACAATAATAGTGGGGGACTTTAACACCCCCTTGACTGAAATGGACAGATCATCTAAGCAAAAGTTCAACAAGGAAATAAAGACTTTAAAGGACACACTGGACCAAATGGACTTCACAGACATATTCAGAACATTCCACCCCAAAGCAATGGAATACACATTCTTCTCTAGTGCCCATGGAACATTCTCCAGAATTCATCACATCCTAGGTCACAAATCAGGTCTCAACTGGTACCAAAAGATTGGGATTATTCCCTGCATATTTTCAGACCACAATGCTTTGAAACTAGAACTCAATCACAAGAGGAAAGTTGGAAAGAACTCAAATACATGGAGGCTAAAGAGCATCCTACTAGAGAATGAATGGGTCAACCAGGAAATTAAAGAAGACTTAAAAAAATTCATGGAAACCAATGAACACGAAAACACAACTGTTCAAAATCTTTGGGATACAGCAAAGGCAGTCCTGAGAGGAAAGTACATAGCAATACAAGCTTTCTCAAGAAACAAGAAAGGTCTCAAATACACAACCTATCCCTACACCTAAAGGAGCTGGAGAGAGAACAGCAAATAAAGCCTAAACCCAGCAGGAGAAGAGAAATAATAAAGATAAGAGCAGAAATCAATGAAATAGAAACCAAAAGAACAGTAGAACAGATCAACGAAACTAGGAGCTGGTTCTTTGAAAGAATTAACAAGATTGATAGACCCCTGGCCAGACTTATCAAAAAGAAAAGAGAAATGACCCAAATCAACAAAATCATGAATGAAAGAGGAGAGATCACAACCAACACCAAAGAAATACAAACAATTATAAGAACATATTATGAGCAACTCTATGCCAGCAAATTAGATAACCTGGAAGAAATGGGTGCATTCCTAGAGATGTATCAACTACCAAAATTGAACCAGGAAGAAATAGAAAACCTGAACAGACCTATAACCACTAAGGAAATTGAAGCAGTCATCAAAAATCTCCAACAAACAAAAG
>NW_027397072.1:762674-763072 GCF_003265705.2 Callorhinus ursinus | reverse complement strand
ATTATGAGCAACTCTATGCCAGCAAATTGGATAACCTGGAAGAAATGAGAGCATTCCTAGAGATGTATCAACTAACAAAATTGAACCAGGAAGAAATAGAAAATCTGAACAGACCTATCACCACTAAGGAAATTGAAACAGTCATCAAAAAGCTCCCAACAAACGAAAGTCCAGGGCCAGATGTCTTCCCAGGGGAATTCTACCAGACATTTAAAGAAGAATTAATACCTATTCTCCTGAAACTGTTCCAAAAAATAGAAATGGAAGGAAAACTTCCAAGCTCAATTTTATGAGACCACAATTACCTTGATCCCAAAACCAGACAAACACCCCATCAAAAAGGAGAATTACAGACCAATATCCTTGATGAACATGGATGCAAAAATTCTCACCAAAAT
>NW_027397072.1:760841-762574 GCF_003265705.2 Callorhinus ursinus | reverse complement strand
AAAAGGATTATTCACCATGACCAAGTGGGATTTATCCCTGGGCTGCATGGCTGATTCAACATCTGCAAATCAATCAACGTGATACAATACTTTAACAAAACAAAGAACAAGAATCATATGATCCTTTCAATAGATGCAGAAAAAGCCTTTGAGAAAGTACAGCATCCTTTCTTGATCAAAACTCTTCAGAGTATAGGGAGAGAGGGTACATACCTCAATATCATAAAAGCCATCTATGAAAAACCTACAGCGAATATCATTCTCAATGGGGAAAAACTGAGAGCTTTCCCCCTAAGGTCAGGAACGCGGCAGGGATGTCCACTCTCACCACTGCTATTCAACATAGTATTAGAAGTCCTAGCCACAGCAATCAGACAACATAAAGAAATCAAAGGCATCCAAATCGTCAAAGAGGAAGTCAAACTCTCACTCTTTGCAGATGATATGATACTTTATGTGGAAAACCCAAAAGACTCCACCCCAAAACTGCTAGAACTCATACAGGAATTCAGTAAAGTGGCAGGATATAAAATCAATGCACAGAAATCAGTGGCATTCCTATACACCAACAACAAGACAGAAGAGAGACAAATCAAGGAGTTGATCCCATTTACAACTGCACCCAAACCCATAAGATACCTAGGAATAAATTTAACCAAAGAGGCAAAGGATCTATCCTCAGAAAACTATAAAATACTCATGAAAGAAATTGAAGAAGACACAAAGAAATGGAAAAACATTCCATGCTCATGGTTTGGAAGAACAAACACTGTGAAGATGTCAATGCTACCTAGAGCCATCTACACATTCAATGCAATCCCCATCAAAATACCATCCACTTTTTTTAAAGAAATGGAACAAATAATCCTAAAATTTGTATGGAACCAGGAGAGACCCTGAATAGCCAGAGGAATGTTGAAAAAGAAAAGCAAAGCTGGCGGCATCACAATTCCGGACTTCCAGCTCTATTACAAAGCTGTCATCATCAAGACAGTATGGTACTGGCACAAAAACAGACACATAGAGCAATGGAACAGAATCGAGAGCCCAGAAATGGACCCTCAACTCTACGGTCAACTGATCTTTGACAAAGTGGGAAAGAATGTCCAATGGAAAAAAGACAGTTTCTTCAACAAATGGTGTTGGGAAAATTGGACAGCCACATGCAGAAGAATGAAACTGGACCATTTCCTTACACCACACACAAAAATAGACTCCAAATGGTTGAAAGACCTAAACGTGAGACGGGAGTCCATCCAAATCCTAAAGGAGAACACAGGCAGCAACCTCTTCGACCTCAGCCGCAGCAACTTCGTCCTAGAAACATCGCCAAAGGCTAGGGAAGCAAGGGCAAAAATGAACTATTGGGATTTCATCAGATAAAAAGCTTTGTACAGCAGAAGAAACAGTCCACAAAACCAAAAGACAACTGACAGAATGTGAGAAAATATTTGCAAATGACATATCAGATAAAGGGCTAGTATCCAAAATCCATAAAGAACTTATCAAACTCAACACCCAAAGAACAAATAATCCAATCAAGAAATGGGCAGAAGACATGAACAGACATTTTTCCAAAGAAGACATCCAAATGGCCAACATACACATGAAAAATTGCTCAACATCGCTCGGCATCAGGGAAATCCAAATCAAAACCTCAATGGATACCACCTCACACCCGTCAGAATGGCTAAAATTAACAAGTCAGGAAACGACAGATGTTGGCGGGGATG
>NW_027397072.1:663669-760831 GCF_003265705.2 Callorhinus ursinus | reverse complement strand
ATGGCTAAAATTAACAAGTCAGGAAACGACAGATGTTGGCGGGGATGTGGAGAAAGGGGAACCCTCCTACACTGTTGGTGGGAATGCAAGCTGGTGCAGCCCCTCTGGAAAACAGTATGGAGGTTCCTCAAACAGTTGAAAATAGAGCTACCCTACGATCCAGCAATTACACTACTGGGTATTTACCCCAAATATACAAATGTAGGGATCCGAAGGGGTATGTGCACCCCAATGTTTATAGCAGCAATGTCCACAATAGCCAAACTGTGGAAAGAGCCAAGATGTCCATCGACAGACGAATGGATAAAGAAGAAGCGGAATATATATATAATGGAATATTATGCAGCCATCAAAAGGAATGAGATCTTGGCATTTGCAACGACGTGGTTGGAACTGGAGGGTGTTATGCTGAGTGAAATAAGTCAGTCAGAGAAAGACATGTATCATATGACCTCACTGATATGAGGAATTCTTTATCTCAGGAAACAAACTGAGTGTTACTGGAGTGGTGGGGGGTGGGAGGGATTGGGTGGCTGGGTGATAGACATTGGGGAGTGTATGTGCTATGGTGAGCGCTGTGAATTGTGCAAGACTGTTGAATCACAGATCTGTACCTCTGAAACAAATAGTGCAACATATGTTAAGAAAAAAGAAAAAGAAGATAACAGGAGGGGAAGAATGAAGGGGAGTAAGTTGGAGAGGGAGACAAACCACGAGAGACGATGGACTCTGAGAAACAAACTGAGGGTTCTAGAGGGGAGGGGGGTGGGGGGATGGGTTAGCCTGGTGATGGGTATTAAAGAGGGCACGTTCTGCGTGGAGCCCTGGGTGTTATGCACAAACAATGAATCATGGAACACTACATAAGTACTAATGATGTAATATATGGTGATTAATATAACAATTAAAAAATAAAAATAAAAGGAATATTAGAAAAAAAATTAGAAAATCCAGATATTCAAAAATACAGAAAAATTTTAAGCAGAATTCCATTATGTTGCTATTACCATTGAATTAAATCTCAAATATTACTCGTCCTGCATGTGTGAGGACACTTAACATTAAATTGAATATATATTACTAACCTGACAGTGTGCTATTATTATTATTATGCATCAAGGATTGCTCTCTATTATGTGCTCTCAACTAAAATATATTTAAACATTTGTCTATGTGATTGTAAAGTTAAATCACTTTAATTGCTACATAACATTCCCATTTTGGGGTGTGGCATGTGATATTTAACTCGTTTTATATTGTTGAATACTGTGATGGTCAATTTTATGTGTCATCTTGATGAGGTGCCCAGATATATGGTCAAACATTATTCTAGATATTTCTGGGAGAGTGTTTTTGGATGAGATTCACATTTACATCAGTTAACTGAGGAAAGCAGATTTTCCTCCCCAATGTGGGTGGGCCTCATCCAACTAGTTGAAGGTCTGAGAAGAACGAAAAGGCTGATGCTCCCCTGAGTAAGAGGGAATTCTTTCTGCCTGACTCACTTCATGCTGGGATGTGTGCTTTCTCCTGCTTTCAGGCTCAAACTGAAACATTGGTTCATTCTGGGTCTCCAGCTTATAAAACAGGGACTTGTCAGCCTGTACAATCACAGGGTCCCATTCCTTAGAACAGAGTTTATACATTATTATATTATTATTATGTTAGATTGTATTAAAATGTTATTATATTATCATGTCATATTATATTATCATGTCACATTATATTATTAAAATATTATCCTGATATCTAACTTGTTCTGTTTGTCTGCAGAGCTCTAATGTAGCTACTTTAGATGTTCCAGCCCCCTTAGCAATTTTAAAGAGTACTCTAGAGGGAAACACTCTCCCCAACCAACCCCCACACTTCTTTGAGCATTTGCTTCTTCACAGTAAAGTCTTAGGTGATATTGGTTGGAATGTCCTCCCGAATATCTCTGCAGCCCAAGGAGTTCTCATCTCTGAATTCATTGTTTGTGGTATGGCATCCAGAAAGAGGTTTTCTTATCTGCCTTCCTTTAAGTGGATCCCACTTTCTTTGAACTTATTTATCCTTTTGTATCTGGTTTGATAGTTACTTATACACACATATTTATTCTACACAAAATCTGAAGGAAAAAATGTCTGTGCTTTTATTTTCAGTAGTACTAAATAAAATGCTCTGCACATAGTAGGTGCTCAGTGAGCATCGGTGAGCAGGTGCATGAAGAAGTGAAGTCCAACATTCAAGGAAGGTGACTTTGCTTATGCAACTCCAGTTAAATCCAAAAGTTACTTATTTTCAGAAAGATGTCTCTAGAGGTCTGACTACATTTTAAATGGATTTGCTTAAGTCACACTGAATAAATTCATCCTTGACAGAACTGCAGCTTATTTGCTACCACACATCTTAAGAAATTTGTGAGCTAAAAATATAGCTCCCAAGGGGGTTATATACCAAATATCAAATGTAGGCACCAGGGAAAACTTTCAATAGGTCTTTTCTGTTGTGACTTCTACATTACTTGTAATAGAGCTAAAATAGCTAAGTTTTATTTATCATGAAAGGATTTTTTCATTGACATCTTGTTATGGTGTTTTTCCCTGAAAATACCTGCTATGACACTCGGCACGTGTTTGCTCTTCAGATTTGCATGGCTCTGGACCCACACCGATCTAGTGAGGCTGCCTTCTTCCCTGGGTCTCCCAGTCTGAAGCCCCTGAGTGCTGCCCACTGGAGGGATTGCAAAGCAACCAGCCTGGCGGCCAGCATTGTGCGAACAGTACGAGAACCAAACATGGCAATATATGAGACTCTCATGACAATTTCCTTCCCACGGGGCTCCAGGGAGATTTATCCCATGGGTCCTGAGGTCCCAGTCTTGGAGAAAAGACACTTAATGCATGACATTTTGCTGTTGTTTCTTCTTGTTCTCACATGTTACCCTTCACGAGGTCACTTCTAATTCTGAATTTTAGTGTTTCTTTGCCCCAGCACTTTGCTATTTTCAAGAAAGCTTCTGCTGTTAATCCCTTTTGCTTATTGACCTTAGGGTTTACACCTTGAGTCTTGCTGCAGAACCACGAGCCACAAAACCGTGGGAAGTTAATGAGGCTCAGTCATTAGCAGATGGGATTTTTTGAGGTGGGGAGGGCAGGGAAACATTTTCCCAGAATTTCTGAATGCTCTGGGCAGATGCTGTGCAGGATTCTGGTTTCCTCTTTGCAGAGCTCAGGCCAGGGCTGGGGACTCGGGGGACGACCAGGGTGAGATTTCAGACGAAACAGATGATGACGCTTTGAGGCTCCATTGTCCAGTCCGATTGCATTTGGTTGGTCATTCTACACTTTCACATGCACATGCACACACGTGCACACACTCATGCACACACTGACACATGCCTGCACACATGCGCACATGCCGATGCACGTACACATACACACTCATACATGCAGACACACATGTGCACTTGCACACACCACACAGTCACAGATGTGCACACAGACACACATACCTACTCACAGTCTCAATGCACACACTCACACATGTAAAACACTCACACACTTACACATGACACATACACATGCACACACATGTTCACTTGCTCTGTCCCTGACATGGTGCTGAGTTGCAGACATGGCAGTAAACAAACAATAGACAATAAACAATAAAGACACAATTCTTGCTCACTGTTGGTGTTTTAGCATAGGAAGGGGGAGGGAGAAGTAAGGACACATTTCACAGCCATTAGGGGCCGTGGGACGGACGAGCTTCTTTCTCAGGCTTTGGGGGCTGTGGGGGAAGTTTCCTGAAGGAAGTGAAATCTCAATGACGTGAAGTCCAGTCATGGCTTGGCTGTGAGGGCATGGGTGTGCAGCATGTCAGCAGCAGAAGGGAGCATGTGGGTTGGAGGCAGAAGCAGGAGGGCTGACCATGGGGGGCAGCGGTGCCCAGAGCAGCTGTGATGACATGCAAGCCCACTACCTTTTGTTCTTGTCTGGAATCGGTGACACCCCGCAGTTCCCCACGACACGGGCTGGGTCTGTGCCCCCGACTACCTATGGCCTTGTTCTCACTTTGGGAAGCTGTGCAGCTCCAAGTCGGGGCCCTTGTCCTGGGCTCCAGCCCCATATGACCTAGCCCTTGCCACTGTCCTCCGCGTGCTCTCTACTCCCGGTAAGGGAAAGAGCCAGAACCAGTCACCAGGAGACACTTATCCAAAAGTCCAATCATTTGATAAAAGAGGAGCCTGTAAGATGAACCACGTTTTCTTTCATGCCAGTGACAGCACGTCAATGTTCCTGCAAGATGCTCCGCCCGCAGCAGAGATGTGTCTGCCTCACAGTGGCGGTGCCATGCGTGATGGATCTGCTCTGCTCTGAGGCTCCCGGCGCCCACCAGGGACCACGTCCCCCACCTTTCCAGGCACATTCCTCAGGCTTCTGTGGCTTGAAGACAAGCAAGTAGACTAACTCTAAGAATCCCTGAAGCCAGGAGAGCAGCTGTGTCTGCGTCGGGGAAGGAGAGGACTTCTCCCACGTCCAGAGCAGACAGGAACACAGGTGAGACGAAGCCAGTGCACCTGCAGCAGGTTTCATGCTGCGTGAACCCCGGTGCCTCCATCTGGAAATGTGTGCATCACCGTACACTTCCCCATTTAGGAGCCATCTTATCTCAGAGCTCTGTTAACTTCTCCCTTGGAAATGACCACTTCAGAAACTACTGATCTGCAAAGTGCAAGCTTAGATGTGTCTCCCATCCTCCATGGGAGTGTCTGGTGTCTCCCCGTGGGGGGCTGATTCCCGAGAACCATCTCTGTGTTCCC
Source organism: Callorhinus ursinus (assembly GCF_003265705.2). Classification (NCBI taxonomy): domain Eukaryota; kingdom Metazoa; phylum Chordata; class Mammalia; order Carnivora; family Otariidae; genus Callorhinus; species Callorhinus ursinus. The sequence goes on along the minus strand of NW_027397072.1, from coordinate 756,027 downwards.
TCCTCAGCTGCTTCCTTCTTGGAATCAGTCCTGATCTTACCTTTGGAGGAGATAACCAATGACTGATCCTAGAAATTCCGAGGAGGCATCCTCTCCACTGATGCTCTGTGCATACCTCTCTCCCTTCCCCAGCGCCCCCCATCACACTGCTCCACCCAGAGTTACCCAGGCTTTACACACAGACCAGTAATTTCCCTCCAAAGCACATAGGGATTCCTTAATAGCAATTTATACCCTCTCTGCTTTTGACTAAGGTGCCCATCAGTGGCAAGATTTTTGAAAGCTTCTCTATAAATGGAATTTTGAAAAATAAAATGATTGTTAATTTAAACATGAGTTAACCTCAGGTGATAAAGGATAGGAGAAAGTGAGTCTCATCACACAGGGTCCCGGGACCATATGTCTTTTTTTCCCCGTTGTTTTCGCACATAGGTGTTGTGTCCCTAAGGATACATGTGAATACATGCTGATAATATGAACAGGAATATGCTTCTGATATTCTGTCCTCACTTACTTTTCCTTATCAGGACTTACATGGGGAAACCGGGGTGTTCACTACGCTGAGGTGTGCTGCATTTGCACCTCCAACATTACCCTTGAAATCCAGGGTGTGCAAACAGTTTCTGTAAAATGCCAACTCTTAATATTGGAGGCTTTATGGGCCATATATAGTGTCTGTCACATCATCCTTTTCAATTTAATTGAAAGTGCTTACCACCCTTTAAAGAGTAAGGATGTGTGCCCAAAAGTGCCTGTAATGGTCATGTTTTGATGTCCTTGGGGGAGTCCCATCCCCCCTCAGGGTGGGACTTGTGTCTTGCTTCCAACCTGGAGGTGATGGGGTTTCACTCTGGTGACCACTCCGTGTTATAGGACACCTCAACAGGGTCTCTTGCTGTCCTGATGGCCAGGAAGAAATGACTTGTGGTATGATTAGTCCATGGAGAGGCCCGGTCAGGGAGCTGCAGGGAACACAAGCTGCTGAGACCCTCATGTCACAGCAATGAGGGACAGATTCCACCAACACCTGAGTCAGTTTGAGGTGGCCCCCAGGTGAGCCCACGGATGAGAACACAGCCCAGCTGACTCCCTGAGAGAAGCCTGTGAGATCCTGAGCACCTAAGCACGGACACCAACCCAGAGAAACTGTGTGATTGTAAATGTGTGTTGTTTTAAGACTATCTATCAATATCTCTATCTATCTATCTATCTATCTATCTATCTATCTATCTATCATCTATCTATATACCATTTCTTCTTTATCCATTCATCTGTCGATGGACACCTGACCTCATTCCATAGTTTCGCTATTGTGGACATTGTTGCTATAAACCTTGGGGTGCACATGCCCATTTGGATCACTATGTTTGTACCCTTTGGATAAATACCTAGTAATAAAATTGCTGGATCATAGGATAGCTCTATTTTTAACTTTTTGAGGAACCTCCGTGCTGTTTTCCAGAGTGGTTGTATCAGTTTGTGAATATTACTCAGCCATCAAAAAGAATGAAATCTTGCCATTTGCAACAACATTCATGGAACTAGAGGGTATTATGCTAAGTGAAATAAGTCAGTCAGAGAAAGATAATTATCATATGAGTTCACTCATATGTAGAATTTAATAAACAAAACAGATGAACGTAAGGGAAGGGAAGGAAAAATAAAATAAGATAAAAATAAAGAGGGAGGTAAACCATAAGAGACTCTTATTCATAGGAAACAAACTGAGAGTTGCTGGAGGTGGGTGGGGGTACAGGGTAGCCGGGTGATGGGCATGAAGGAGGGCATGTGATGTGATGAGCACTGGGTGTTGTATGCAACTGATGAATCAGTAACCTCTACACTGTATATTACACTGTATGGAAAGTATGATACTCTATATGTTAACTAAATTGAATTTAAATAAAAAATTTAAAAAAAAGACTCTATGTATGGGGTAAATGGCTAAACATCAGGAGGTGACTAAGATAAGTCATTCTCAGCTTGAAGGTCATCTAGACATAACCATGGCTGGAATTGGCCTGTAGTTGTAGTTTGCAGAACCCCAAGCTTAGACAATGTTGTGCTGAGCAAATACTTGATAACAACATCCTAAATATAATATAGTATAGTATAGTATAATGTAATATAACAAATATAATATAAATGCACTAATACACATAAAGCATAGTGTGAATTTTTACTATAGAATTATATAAGTGATTAAAGTAAGCTTATAATAAATAACATAAAATGGGATATGTAAAGTGAGTTTAAAAAATGTTTGTAAGAAAACTCTGAAAATATCTTATAAAAATGTAAATAGAGAGCTCATCCTTTGGAGAGGAGGCTCCAGGTCTGAAGTGTAAAATGCATCCCATTTTGGGAAGCTCACGTGCGAAGCTGGTGTTTAGTTAACGTAACCACATGCATGTCTTATTTATGAAGAACATTTTCCGTCCTCAGCTGCGGTCCTCCTTTCTAAATCTGATACAAGACAAATATGTTAGCAAATCCTTTAAAGCAGTATATGTTATTTAATTAACCTAAAAAGAAGAAACATTCTTTTTGAAGGACTGTTCAGTGATAAAGGTTGCAAGTTTTGCAGTGGATCTAATTACATCCTGAAATGCAGGCAGCAGGTTACCCCCGTTGGTGGATCTCTTTCATGCCGTACACATCTTGAACTTGCATGTCGACGGTGCGTATCGATTGGAGTTTAGTGCCTTGTTGAGGAGGTCTTATCTGCTACAATTACAGTGTTAGCTGTTCAAGAGAACCCGGATGAAGGGCCCGCATTGTGGTGACTGTGCCTCTGCAGACAGGGGTGTGCAGACACAGGAGTGTCCTGCAGAAGCCACAGCACTTTCATGGAACCCTTGGGGACATGGAGCATGGGGGAGCACTGGGGACGGGCTGCGGCAGACTGCCTGGGACTGCTGGAATCTGCAGAGGGTGCTCAGCGTGGGGGTGGCCCCCGCAAGAGCAACAGCTGCTTCTCCATGTTCTGAAAGGCCGGGGACCTGTCCTGATTAGAGGGATCATGGATGCCCTCCGTCCCCGAGAAGTTCCAGACATGTGTCACACAGTGGAGCCCTTGGAGGGAGGTATGACCGAGCCACTAGCTGCTGATACCTGTGTCTGTAGCGGTCCTGTCTGGATACACATGGGGGACGATCATTTCTGTTTCTTCCTTTCTCTTAATGAAAGCATTCACTTAAAGCACCACTTCACTGTGCAGACCTTGTGTGTCTTCTCCTCGGTCTGCACTGCCTACTCTCTGCATTCCTGCCCCCAAGGGTCTGGGGCCATGAGGCAGGGGCCCAGGGAACTCATCTCTCAGGGCGCACTGGGTGACATGTGCCGAGGGTCATAAATGATGGGTGTGCAATGCTACAGGAGAGCACAGAAGGGTAGGACTCTTTCCATCCACCAGCACTTTCCACAGCCTTTACTAAGTGGAAAACTTTACAGTTACGTGAACTCTGGGTGCTCCTGGACCTTCAGGGGCCTGGTGACATCAGCAGCGAGTTTGTGCATGGACGATCCACATGAATCTCCAACTGGAGGCAGCTTTTCGTCTGCTTTCAGCCAATCTCTTATGCCAGTAGCTTAATGAAGACATAACATTATCCCTTAAAATGACCTAAAGAACATTAACAGATCCGGGATATTTCTAAGCATGGAAACTAGTTTTTTTCTGCTTATTTAGAATGCAACAAAAACAGACACATGTCTTCAGATCTTACAAGCAGAATCTGAGTGAATGATGTAGCCGAATCTGCAGCAGAATGTCATCTTTCACGGCTTCTGAACATTTCCGGTGATTTCTGGTAGCTATGACTCAGGGATCATGTTCTGAGAAGATAATCCTGTGCAGTCTGTGACTGGCGCCAAGGCCCTAGCGGCATGGGAGGGCCGGTCCTCGCTGCCCGCCCAAGGCCCCAGGCAGTGCTCAGGTCTTCCCCGAGGCCTGCGACCAATCACTCTGGGGGCAATGACTCCCTCTACAGTCTAATGAAGAACCTTCAGATTCCAATTGTTAAATCACTTACTAGTGGCCATGGTGTTCCCAGTTTTTCTAAAAGTAACTCCTTCTAAGGTTTTAAATCCAAAACAGGTTTTCTGACAAACTGTTCATTGCATTGAAAGGTTTTGACACGTTGTGAAGAACACCTTTCCTCCTAGAATATAAAAATTACCGTGTGTTTCCAACAGCCCCTCACACAGAGATTCTACCTGGGAGAAATTCCTGGAGTGAAATCATACCCTCTGGACCAGATGGATCTCCTCTTCCCATAGGTTAGAAGATGAGTATGTGCAGATGTGCAAACATGCATCCACTCTGAACTTGCAGGTGACAAGTCAGATACCAGCTTTGTGGGTCCATCAGCTTTATTAAATGAGGTTTGAGGATCTTGGTAAGAATCACTGAAATCAGTTGGCTAGAAGCAAAAGATGACAAACATACTTACAACTTAAAACACATCTTTTAACAGAAGCGATCTACAAAGCAGATGAACCCACAAACGGATGATTATGAACTCAAGAAGACTGGACATTTCCACTCAGTAAGCACTCACCATCCTCCATAAAAGAGCTCGAAAGCAACGTTGGGAACATCAGAGGCAAAGGGATGATGGAGTTGTGTTTGTTTTCTCAGCAAAAACAGCTCTGGACTTGTCCGCCCTGGTCGTAGAAGCTGCAGAAGAAATACGTCTTCAGACAGAATACAACTCAAACATGGCAGACCCAACACACATAATCTAAAAGATTATTGGAGACAAATATTTATAAATTTGCTACGTCCAAGTGTTATATCCCCAGGGACCTGGTGAGATTCCTTGAGGACCACTGCCTGGCTCCTGGTCTGACCGTTTGTCTGTCTTTTTTCCATAGAAGCGCTCTCTAAAGCTCTGCATGTTGTCCTGAAGTATAAATTTACTAAAATACAAACAAGGGTATTGAGTCAAATAATCACTGAACCTCTTTTAGAAGAAGCCTTAAACGTTGTACAACTTCTTCTCTCACATTTTTTCCTGGTGTCCGTTCGGCCAGGAATGCAAGGTCTCCAGGCGCCTGGGACTGGACACCCTCCTGCTCCAGGCGGAGTGGCTCTCCTGCCCTGGTCACCACCTCCAGCTGCCCTCCCTAAGCTCCATCTCCGCCTTTGGAGCAGCCAAGCATCAAGGACACCTGTTTCATCTGACACCTGTTCAGAGATTTAGAGACAAGCATCACTTCCACTTTCCGCGATAAAGTTTTCACAAAAAGGATGTGAGTATTAAGAACACTATCATCTCTAGCTGATCCTGGCGCGGTTGCCGTAATGCTCAGTGCTCAGTCCTCTTCAGAGTGTTTTTACCTGTGTCTCTGTTTAATTGTTTGGCCAAAAACTCCATGGATCAGTGTCGGATGCCTGGGTCTCCTGATTTTCGGTTTTCCCCGATGTGGGCCGAGGTGGGTGGGGCTGGTACCACCCGTTTCTACCCACAGTATTGCTTATTTGTGTTCATCCCAATTAAAATCCCATAAATCCTTTCAACTGAAATGTGATTTAACCCACTTTTCCTCATTCTTAATGTAAACACAGGTTCGACATCATGGCACCAGCTTGCTCCCTGGTTCCAACCCGCCACACACTCATGAGTAACGGTTGTCACAGCATGCTGACCGGCTTCCGGCTTTGTGTTCACCGGAAACTGGATAAACGTGCTGTTCATGTCATAAAATAAAACTATTTACAAAAGTGAGTGAACAAGCTTCGCAAGTCTCTCCAAGGGAACCTTCGAAATGACCCTAATTCTGCACCAGGATCTCTGGAGACAGTTGTCACACACATGTAAATCAATCAAACTGTATTATGAAGCCCCAATGGAAAAAAATGCAGACCTGTCAGTAGAGAGATGTATCAGAAAGGCAAATCAATTCTTGGAGTTCTGTGATTTGGAGCAATTTAGTAATAACAATGTAGTGTCTGGGTATGAAAAACCAGGAAGTTTAAACAGGTAAACATACAGCTAAACGACACGCAGGTACAACGTGTTGAAACCGTGAACCCAGTGAGCTTTATCCTAACTTGGTCCAAGAGTCAGGGGTCTTGCAATAATATTAAAATATTAAAATGTCCCGTGGCAGCATAGTATTGAGAGCAGCTATGTTGTATAATCTCTGGGAGGGGAAGCACCTGGGGACCGGCCGAGCATCGCACGGAGTTAGGGTGGCCAACGACCCTGGAGGCAAATGGGTTACCCCAGGAAAATGTGCCAGACACAGTGCATGGAAAAAGTCTCCTGTTTTTGGATCTTAGATGCAGATATTTTGCAGGGTACTGTATTTTTAGCTTCATTTAGTTGAACACTTCATTCCACAAATAAACTGAGTCATGAGACGTTTCATTTCCTTTCCAGAGCCCTGGGTCTGTTCTCTGGGGCTTCTGGCAGGATCCACATGTTGGATCCCCTGCCATCAGTGCATACTGACCAGTTACCTGTGGAAGGGACAGCCGTGCGCTATCCGCTGCTGGAAATGCGAGGTGTGGTAAGGTAACTCCTGAACGCGGGATTTATGTTAGGCAGGATGAGACATCCCCTAATAACTGTAATGCCAAGCGGAGTATGGGAAATATTGCAAAAATGACAGGAAATAGTAAGAGAAAGTAAGGGATGCACTGAAACTTGGGGTTTGAGCCCCAGGTCAGGAAAGGTCTTGGGAGGAGGGGGGACCAGCCCTGCTGTTCCGGGCTGAGGGAAGAAGGACAGAGTTTGCAGCCAGAGAGCTTGGAGCCGAGGTGTACTTTGCTTGATAGTGGGGAGGAGTAGCTGAGAGTGGGGCTTCCTACACGGACAGAAGGGAATTCTAATCCCCTGCGAGGGTGCGGTGAGGCCACAATGAGGACACTTTGTCCGTGGCCATGGTGCACCCACACGAATTCTAAAGATTATGGATATCCCTGAACTTGACCCATAATCTGACCCATTGCAGGTATTTCTGAGGGGCCCATATGCATTCCACTTCTGGAGTAAGTGGGTTACCAAGATCCCCTCCTCCAATCCAGACATCTTCGAGTAGTGGAAGCACATGCTGTGGGTGGCCTGTGAGTTGGTTGCAGGTGGGATTCCCTGAAGGGTTGCATCGGGGGCCCTTCCCACAGGTGACCGCTGCAGCAGACTTTGAGCCCGGCCATCTCCTCCAAGCTGCGGCCAAAGAAATGTCCAGCGAGAGGAATGCCTGGAGCCGGCTCCGGGGGGGTGCAGCCCTCGCTCCAGAAGCCTCTCTGTCCCGCTGGGCCAGCTCCGGCATCAAGCCAGGCTGCAGCAGGTGCATTGGGCTGAACACAGCTACTCCCTTGTGCTGTTGCATACTCGTCTCTGCAGTGACCTCTGCCTGCCTTCCAGGTGCCCCCAGAATCCTCCCCAAGGGCTGGGCAGCCTCACGGCCACACCTGCCACCCCACCCTGCCTCCTCCTCGGCCCCGACCTGGATGCAGCATCTGTGAGGTCATCCCTGTCCTGGCCCCTTTGCTGCAGGTGTGTGATGTGCACACACTGACCCTTTATTTAGGAGGCTCCAGGAAATTACTTTCTACTCCTTCGAAAAGCCCCGTTGGGTCCCATCCAAGACCTCCTTCTGCAAATCCTCTCAACACACAGCTTTCCCTCATCACGAGCTGAGTAGTGTCTCCCAAATTCCTGTGTTGAGGTCCTAACCCCCCACCCTGGACCTTTCTTGGAGACGAGGTATGTAAGAGAGCTAATTAGGATCAAGTGGCATCATGAGGTAGGCCCTGTATGACTTTGCATTTAGTTCCACTCTGATTATTTTGCAGAAGGAGCTCTTCTCTCTGCCCTGGACCCTACGCTGTGGGATGGGGGATTGCTCTCACTCAGGCTGCTGGTGTGTCATCCAGGACCTGCTGGAGGAGGGGGGCCAGGGAGGTGGTGTGCAGGTGCTGAGGAAGGCCTGCCTGGAGGCTCCGGGCCCTGCAACCCTCTCCCCCGCCTCTTTCAGAGCACAAGCTGCAGTGCTGCTCCCAGTTCCCTGGCCCCATGCACCCTATCAGCACTTCCCGCCTCAATCCCAATGTGGGAAGTGTTGCTGATAATTAGTCAAGAAGGTGCTTCCATGCCTGGGATCTGGCCTCTGGTGGACATTTACTCTGGGGGGGGGCGGCGAGAGGAAGCTGACCTGTGTTTTGTGTTGGAAAAACAGCCAAAAGCCTATCTGGACGGGACAGGCACCAGAGACGCAGCACTTGCTGGCTTCCCTTCGTGCTCTGTTGACTGCATCTGGTGGGAGGGACGTGCAGTCCTTTGGGGAGAGCACGTTGTCCTTCTGAGTAAATGTGAGGGCGCTTCTCAAGGGAGCAGCCTAACTTCAGTTGACAGAGAAGGAGGATGAGCTGGTGCAGCACACCCGCTTCTGGTCCAGAAACAGCCGGTGTGTCTGTGGGTTTGGTGGTAAAGCCATATAGCTCTGAGCCCTGTTCTTTAACCAGCAGGGGCTGCGGAGGTAAAGTCCTAGGAAGGGAGAGAGGGGCATCAATACAACCACACAGATGGGCCTCCGCCGTCCCTGTCCCTGGGCCACACGCAGAACAGACAGGCACCTGGACGCAGGGGTGGCCCCACCCAGAAGGGGTCCTGGCGTCCCACAGTTCAGCCACGACTTGGAAAAGAGAGAGCTGAGGGCCGTTGGCACAGGACGTGGTGAGGTGATGGGTGAAAATCAGAGGTGCAGGGGTAGGGGCCGGAGGGAGGGAAAAGGAAGAGAGAGGAAAGGGGGAGGGCAAGGGGGGAGGGAGGGGAGGGGGGAGGGAGGCGGTGCAGGGTGAAGGGGAGAGGGGAGGAGGAGGGGAGGGGAGATGGTAGGGCGGGCAGGAACACGCCCTTACTGGCCTGGTCCCAGAGCTCTGCTCAGCAGGCGGGAGACTGGCTATGGGATCTGGAGCGGGCAGGCCTGGGCTAAAATTCCAGTTACCGGACCTGTCGGTTGTCAGGCTACAGAAGACGCAGAACTGTCTGAGCTTCAGACCCAGTGTGGGCGACATCACATCAGTGTCCACCTCTGTCTGTGTGCACGCCCGTGTTTGCCTGTCCATCCAGCCGCCGTCCACCCCCCACCGGGGTCATCATCGGCCCATCTATCGTCCATCCGTCTGTTATCCATCCAGCCATTATCTATCTATCATCTATCTATCATCTATCAGAGACTTTGGGTTATTTCTGTAGGAGTCACAATGTCTCTAGGACAGTAACAATGTCAGTGAAACATGATTCCACTTTGCAGAGTTGGCCAGAGCCACCCCTTTATTGGAGCTTCTCCTGTAATGCTTTGTGTGTGAACACTTCATTTCTCCATAAGGTCTGTGACTCTTGAGTCACGAATCAGGCTTTATGTTGCTCATTTCTCTGACAGGCACCCTGTGTGCATGTTCTCTGGCTGATGGGTCCTTTAAAATACCTCTGAAGTTCATTTGCAGGAGAAGTGCCTGCAACCACAAAGCCCCAAGCAATACCTTGCCCTACAAACACTCGTTCTGAATATCAGAAGATGTTTTCCTTCACAGATAACAAAAACGTTACTGTCTATTTTCACGTTGCATAAGTAGCCTAGAGAAACCTTCCCCCAATGCCAAGAAGGACGCTCATCCGTTGCTGTTAGGATAAAAGTGAACAAGTTGATAAATATTTGTACAATGAGGATCTTCCCCAGTGCTCTGTGCGGGAGGGGAAAGAGAATGCAGGATTGTCCCTGGTGACTCGGTTGTTGTTCCTGCTAATGACATCCTAATAAAATGGCTGCAATCTTGCCTGAGAAATATGTTTCCAGCTGATTCACTTCTTCTTTAATCTACAAAGATAAATGTCACACCACACTAATGGAAAAAGAGATTATTCATATTTATGAGGTTTTTTTTTTTTTTTTCTGGGGAGAAAGAACTTTTAAAAATGCTCTCAAGAACCATATTGAATTCACTGTATTTTTCTGTTAGTAGAAATCTTGGCCAAAAATAGACATTCACTGATTGCATTGCATATTTTCCATGAAATACTGCTGGTTTCACAGGACAAAGGAAGTTCCAGAGTCTGTTTTGAAATATGCATCCTCCCTAGTTAGAGATAAATTGAAAGGTTAATCATATTGATTTTTTTATGAAGAATTGATAGAATTATGTTCTGGTAGTTTCAGGGAAAAATAATTCCATGATTGTCAAAATCTATGCACCTCAGCATTGTGTGAGTTCCTTAGAATAACTTAAAGCAAACTTTAAGGTCTAACAGCCAAAATTCAGGAATTTTATGCCCAAACTCCTGAAATCCTTACTTGATGACACATACTAGTGCCCGTGAGGAAGTCTAATGTTTTATGAACGAACTAACAGAATAAATATTCACTATATTTTCATTATCAAGTAGAAAAGATATATTTTTACCAAATCATTATATAACTTCCAAAATTAAAAAAAAAAACAACTCATCACAAATTAGGTTTAAAAGAAAGCCACTTGGCAGTGTCTGCTGAGCAATTGTTTATTTCTTATAGGTTTCCCTCATGTCAAGATGCCACAGAATCCTGCAGGGGACAACATAAAAGGCGTTTTCAGCTGACGGAATAGTTAGTGTTTGTCGGGGAGGGAGAGCATGTCACCCCCCTGCGGCTCGCCCTCTGGGAGGCAGATAACCCTGCAGACAAGGACGCAGAAGGGAAGGGCTTTTCAGGAACATGGAGCAGGTGGTCCTGCTGATGGAAACAGATCCACGCAGACTCGGATTTCATACAGGAATACGAGCCTCAGCACCTGCCGGCTCCGAGCTGGAGCCACTCACGCCACCTCGGGTGCTAGCGGAGTGTTGGGTGCACGGGCCGCGCTCGCAGGGGACGACGGGGGATGGCCGAAGGCTCACGTCAAGCAGGTATAGGCAGCGGTACCGGATGGGTAACGTCTGCTGCCGTGATAGGCACGTCCACCGATGTGGGTGCTTAAGGCCCTAGTGCTGTCTTTCCCTCGTGGATACGGCAGGCTGCCTGTTCAGTGGCCGCTCCGTACTCGGGGAGAGAAGACGCGGGCTTGGTGATTCCAGCAGAAGGTGACGGGGGTCCTTTCCCTCTCCCCACAAAGGGAAGCCGTTTCTCGAAGGCCGGCAGCCACAGCCCCATCCAGGCGCTGCTTCCAGCGCCAAGCCCAGAGTCCCTGTCCGGCTCGCGCGCCCCGGCCAGCAGCCCAGGAGGAGGCTCTCTGTTCGCCAACCTCCGACTTGAAAAGACCATGCTTCTGTCCCCCAAAAGTTGGAGGAGGGGCTGGATAACTGATAGAGACTCCCACTGGTAAGAAAGGACCCTGTAGTGGGTACTGCCCGCCATCAGGGCCAGTCCCACAGGGCGGGCGGCGTCCTGTTTGCAGACGTCTGACCGGACTCCCGCTCAGGGATGGGAGAACAAGCGGTCAGGAAGGGCCCCTACAGGTTACCCGTCAGCTACCATCTGCCATCCCGGCAGGAAAGTGTTTCGTGGGAAGGGGCTCCACGCCCGGCAAGTTCAAAACTAAGTCTTAATAACAGCTCCCAAAACTCCTCTATGTTTTTGTGAAATTCACTGGGAAGCGTTCTGCCCCCGGTTAATCAAAGTGGATAGAAGAAGGCAGAGTTACGCTCGCATTTTTTCTGCAGTGGACCCCAACCTCTGCAAACCCATGGTCGCTGGCTCCGGATGTGTGACGCTGCCCTGCTGGATAGCGACCAGCCTGCCAAGCACGGACCGCTCCGTCCGCGTCCACTGAGGAGGACGGGGAGCATCTGAACCGGGTCTCACCTTGCCAAAACTCAACTTTGATTGTTAATGTCTTATTTTTTTCCTAAATTTCTCTTAATCCAACATGTTTCTGTGCAGCAAAAGGATTTCTTATTCTTAATGCTTCTCTTTATAGAGTTTGAAATTAGGAAGGCTGAGACAGGGTGTAGAAATGAACATAGGCACAAAGGAACTTTTAATTTCTCAGAAATTATTATGCCTGCAAAAATACAATGTTTTAATATGAAGGTACTTAAGCCATATGATCAAAAGTAAGTAGGAAGTGCATTAAATTTTATAACATATAAATTTTATAACATAAAAATCCTAATTCTAAAATGACTTAGCTGACAGGACATTTAGTCAAGTTCAACTATCTATGGAGGACAACTGTTTAGAAGGATATTGTTTTCGGGTTTTCTGAGATTTCTGGATTTGGCTACAGGTCTCTTTGGGGCTCACTGAGTCTTAGATGCTGTTTAGGATCCCCTCACGTTGGACAATGAGGTTCTCTTGGTCCCGGATTCACAACACAGAAATGGGGTGGGTTCTGCTGAAGGCACAGCAAATTCAGTAGTGTTTTTCCTGGAATTGAATGTCCAGCTTTAGATCTAATTTAAAAACACAATAATTTGGGGAACACACATAAGTGTATTGCAGACTTGTGGTGTGAACTTGGCAGTTACTTCACCTGCTTAGAGAAAGTGAAATGTTACCGTGCAATATGCTCATCAACGTATTTTCTGAACAAGGGAGAAGCAGGTGTGATTACAAGTAAATATTGTCCTGAAGGCTGGTGGTGGAGGGGGTATGGAGTGGGCTGTGTCAGGGAAGGCCACGGGCACACTGCGAACAAGGAACCCACACTAGCCGTAGGATGGCGCTTGGTGGCGCGGGGTCTGAAGGCAGCTCAGAGGCAGACCGGGATGTGACAAAGACGTGAGAAACAACAGACACCGTTCAGCGCTGGGTCGCCTGGGCTCACGAATGCTTTTCGGCGTCTTCTTCCCAATCAGTTCATGTTTCTTATGTATTTCTAGTTCATCAAGATCCCTTTCTTCCTTAGATAAATGACGTTTCAGCTTGTTTGTTGGGAACTCTATGTCCATAAGGGCTCAAAATTTATTTAAAATTTTGGTTCAATATTACCAGATGGTGTCAGCTAACTCTGATTTTAAAGGGAGATGGTTTGCACACTGTCCTATGTCTTCTCCGCCGTCTCCCGACACGATCTGTCCCGAGTTACCTGGAATTATAGAATTATGTACAACGCTCACCTGGGAGTGAGTGGGAGTGGCTGTTACAATTTAAGACGTCCGTCATGTTATAAGCCTCCACGACAAATATAAAAACAAGTCAGTCTGGTTTTGTTTTTTTTTTTTCAAGTGAGCCCAATCTCTGTCGTGCGTCCAGCGTGGGCAGGTCCGTCCTGGGAGCCCGAGAGGGCACATGCCCAGACGTGGCGAAGACTTGGTCCTGGACAGACAGCACACAGGAACAAGTCCTACGGAAAGTCAGTGCCATATCTGTAAGGCTACGGAAACGGTATTACGAGTAAAACAGAAGTTTCATGAAAGAATAGTTAAGGGAGAAACGGAATCTGAGGACATAAAGCCACATGAAGAACGTGTGTGTTTATCTGCATGTTGACATAAGGCTGAGATGTCAGGGGGCAGATGACTGAGAGGCTGTCCCCGGGGAAGGAGCGTTCGAACACTCGTGCACGCGCCACGTGTCAGCAGCCCATCGGAGCGTTCTGCAGCGTCCATTCCTATACTGTATTGTCCTTGTTTATTTTTTTATTTTTTTTTATTGTTATGTTAATCACCATATATTACATCATTAGTTTTTGATGCAGTGTTCCATGATTCATTGTTTGTTCATAACACCCAGTGCTCCATGCAGAACGTGCCCTCCTCAATACCCATCACCAGGCTAACCCATCCCCCCACCCCCCTACCCTCTAGAACCCTCAGTTTGTTTTTCAGAGTCCATCATCTCTCATGGTTCGTCTCCCCCTCTGACATACTCCCCTTTTCTTCCTCTCCTGTTATCTTCTTCTTTTCCTTTTTTCTTAAAATATGTTGCGTTATTTGTTTCAGAAGTACAGATCTGTGATTCAACAGTCTTGCACAATTCACAGCGCTCACCGTAGCACATACCCTCCCCAATGTCTATCACCCAGCCACCCCATCCCTCCCACCCCCAACCACTCCAGTAACACTCAGTTTGTTTCCTGAGATTAAGAATTCCTCATATCAGTGAGGTCATGTGATACATGTCTTTCTCTGATTGACTTATTTCACTCAGCATAACACCCTCGAGGTCCATCCACGTCGTTGCAAATTGTCCTTGTTTATTGATGAGCACCATCATAGTGCCATCACCCAAAATTTCCAGAAAGTAGCTAAATATGTATCAACTGTGAGGAACTTCATATAATTTTTTAAAAAAGAAAAATATATGTACATGATAATTAAAACGTTGATGAGGTAGCCAGAGTCTGCCTCGTAAGCTCAATATGTTTATATCATACATTTCTGTGAACATAAGTAACAAAGAATAGCACTGATTAGCTCAGCTCATTGGTGATGACATGCCGAGAATTGACAGAATAAAGCAGAAGAAGAGACAAATGTTAAGACGTGAGAAAAGGTGCCTAATGTGAAACCGATGCTTCAGAAAAAGAGATAAATGATGGGGATCTCTGCTCCCTCCTACCATGGCCTGTGGCGCCCCTGATGGAGAGAGTATGTCCATCATTAACTGACCGTACTTCATGGGCTCTTATTAAAAAATCCATTCAGTGTGAATGAAAATTAAGACTGATGAATGATCGCTCCACGATTATCATTTTTCTCAAATGTGTAAAGCCAGTTTTTATAATTTTATATTTAATAAAAATGTTAGCTTGACTCTGGGTTGCCTGAAGTTGCTAGCGGTCACCCGAATATGAATCTCCCAAACTTCTCCAAAAACTCCACAGATACACACAAAGAACAACTGAAACTACCTAAAACCCTTCCCTCTGCATAACTGCAAGGGGGAGACACTAGACTGCAAGTCACCTGTGAGGAGAGAGGTAGGCAGCTCTGGAGCCCCAGCTGGGGAAGTCCAGGACAGGTGCGGGCAGGGAGTGGCCACAAGGGAGGTCACAGCCAAGCCAACATCAGCCGTGGAGGGTAACGGCCGGAGAGGGTCCTAGTGGACCGAGGTGGGCTTCCAGGGAAGTAGAGGGCACGTGAGCAGGAGAGGAGCCCTGGGGGCAGGTGGCGAGGGGCACACAGAGGAGGAGAGGGCGGGGGAGCGGCAGCAGTGTGTGCAGAAACAGACGGCCGTCCGGACCGAAGAGAGGCCTCGGAGCTGGAGTACGGCTGCTGCTGACGGCACCCGTGCTGGCCGGGACACCAGGCAGCGGCCGCGTCTAGCAGAAAGGCAAAATGAGCGTCTAAAGATTTCGGCTGGTGAAAACGCACCGCCACACATCACACGAAGCAGAAGGGAACAGCACAATCCCGCACATTCAGTGAACTGTCCTCGCCAAGCTTTGGTTGTAACAGGAAACGACTCCTATTCAACCTCCATAAATGGACAAAACCAGGAATAAGTGAATTTGAATTAAGTGAAAAACAGAAGCATTGAAGAAAGACAAGAAAACAACCAAAAACACTAAACTGGAAATTAGGCGAGTGGAAAGGGTCAGAGCACAATGTTGGGGAGGTGACCAGGGGCCCGTGCACCCAGTCCCAGGGGCCCAGACAAACCGAGGGCTCATCTAGCAAGATGGAACGGACAACCCTCCATGAAGGGAAGAGCGGTGACCATACGTCAGGGACCACTGGGTACGTGGAAGTTGGCCTCGGTGTTTAACTCGGGCACAGCCTAGCAAACTACTTACCTTGAAAGACAAAGAAAAATCCCTAGAGACGCCTTGGCAAAAATACCAAATATTTTTCATGGGCAAAGGCGTGAAGCTGACATTATCTTCACAAGGACAGAGCACAAAGCTCGGCCGAGGCCGAGAAGCATCCTCAGGGACCCTCGGGATGGAGGCCGGCCTGGTCGTCCGCCGAGCACCGGGGAGCCTGCCATCCCCAGAAGCTCAGGGACACCGCGGGACAAACCACCTGAGGCCTTGCTGCTGTGGCGGCCGTAGCGACATCCCGTCCCTTCTCCTTGTCAGGGGCCGGTCCTCTCTGCTGCCTGAGGACCCATTTTCATATATTCCATCCCATCTTCTAGATTTTTACGTCCGGAGATGAAGCTGGAACTGGTTACTTCACGTAGCAGGGGTCAGTGTCTGCTACTTTTCAAATTAGAAAAAAAAGCTCCGATGCGTTAGATTCTTCTTGTAAAAGATATTTTTAGACAGATCTTTTAAGTGGAATAAATACATGAATAAACAATCTGGTGTTTCAATTTATAAAAATACATAAATTAGTGGATTTTTAAAAAAAAAGATTTATTTATTTATTTAAGAGACCGAGAGAGTGAGAGCAGAGGGAGGGGCAGACTCCCCGCTGAGCAGGGAGCCTGACACGGGGCTCAATCCCAGGACGTGAGCCCAAACCAGGAGCCGGATGCTCAGCCAATTGAGCCACCCAGGCACCCCTATAAATTAGATTTTAAGATTTTCACTGGTCATGTATTTTATTCTAAACACAGGTGGTTCAGAGATAAAGTCATGTGCCTGCCCAAATGTAGTGCCCCATCCTGGTGTGTTTATAAGGAGTTAAGGATAGCAACTTTTTCCTCTATTTTTTTTTTTTTGAGGTGGGGAGAGGGAAACCGAGTCATGCCGATAATTTCCTATCTAAGTTTTAAGTGAACCTACAGCAGAGCTCTGCCCCCGTAAAACCCGTGTGTGTGTACAGATGTGTGAGTATGTGTGTGCGTGTGTGTGTGAGTGTGCACATGTGTGTGCAAGGGGGTGGGGTGGGTTTGTGTTTGTTCGCCTTTTTCTCCATTCTCACAAGGTGTCACTGAGACGTATTATAGTCTGAATGTTTGCATCCCCAAGTCCAGATGTTGAAATCCTAGTGCCCAGCGTGATGGGGTTGGGAGGTGGGTCCGTTGAGAGGTGATCAGGGTGAGAGGGCTCCACCCTCGCCGGGGGTCTCCCTGACCCCCTCTTCACCCAGGACACGGCCGGGATTCTGGGAAAGGACCCCGCCCCTGACCATGCTGCCCCCGATCCAGGCTTCCAGCCTTCAGAACTGAGACAGGAATGTTTGTAGTTTGCAAGCTACCCAGTGTCTGGGATTTTGCTATAGCAGCCTGAACAAAATATTTGGTTTGAGCCTTAAGATTCTAGATATTTCTATGAGTAGGAAGGAAACTTCTAAAGATGGCACATGTTTATCAGTGGGTAGCTCCCTGGTGTTCTCCTTCCTTATCACATGTAAGTTTCTCGGGCTGTCTTCGAGAATTTCCTGCAGCCAATGGATAGCTCACGCCGTACAACGTTGGCTCAATACAGGATATCAGAGTTTCTCTGAACCTTCAGTGTATATTTTCATCACTGTATTAAGGGTAGCAGCAGAAGTAAAACAAAAGCACCGGACTCCCCATCTTCCCTCTGGTGCCGTTAGGGATGACTTCTTTCACTGGTTCACGAAACCTGCTTTCTCTAAAAGTCAAGAAGAAGGGACAACGTAAGTATTGATGTGCATATAATGTATAATTTGCACTCTAAATGAAATGTTTAGGTTTCATATGTGAATAGAGATACATGAAAATAAATGTTCTTCTATTTTGACTTCGATTTTTCTCAAAAAAGAAAATTCTGTATTGCACATTTTTACAATGAATCTTAGAAATATTTGTTGCATGGTAAGTAAGAGATCTGTACCTAAATATGGTTTCATCTGAAAAATAGTGTAAAATATTTTTGGTTTACACAGTAACTTAAGATTTTATTTATTTATTTATTTAAAGATTTTATTTATTTATTTGACAGAGAGACACAGCGAGAGAGGGAACACAAGCAGGGGGAGTGGGAGAGGGAGAAGCAGGCTTCCCGCGGAGCAAGGAGCCCGATGCGGGGCTCGATCCCAGGACCCCGGGATCATGACCTGAGGCGAAGGCAGACGCTTAACTGACTGAGCCACCCAGGTGCCCCAACAGTTACTTAAGATTTTAATAGGGACATTTACCGTCATTATCACTTTAAAATTTTTATATGAGAAGTCTGAAGATGACAGGTGGATTTCAGAGAAAGGTATTTTTAGACAAATGAACAAAGTTCAACTGAAAATGTAATGCAAAAACAGAATTACTATAGTTATTATGCAGTTAATTCAAGTATGTTTTAAAAGCATTTTATTATATTAAACAAAGTATTTAAAGTTGTGTTGAATCTGTTAGAAACCATTCTTTTAAATGTCTCAACCACCAACGTCACAAGATACTTTTGAATGATACATTCTGCGCACTAGAATCATTTCTCTTGTTCTTAGTAATGTTCCAACACTCCACCATCTGCTTTAAGAAACACTTCCCCATGCGTGTCTTATTGAAATTCTGGGGTCACTACCTAAAACCTTTAGCATTAGCTGACAATTAGATATTTTCCTTCTTGTTCTGTTCAATTCATAGAATACCAAGTTCCCACTCCAGTCGTGGGCACTGAGGTTGTGGGGTTGAGATATCATGACCCATGATTTCAAGGTGTGCACTCAAACCCTGCGATGGGGGGAGGTATGTAAAGAGCCGAGTGCCGAGCACATCAGAATGTGAGAGGGGGTGTAATAAATAGTCGTGGGGAGTCCTTCTTGGGGCTTGCTCATAGCCGGTCCTTCTCTCCTTGTGGGGTGGGAAGGAGAGCACCTCCTTCCCCCTCACCCTGCAATCAATTGGGGGAATGATAGACTGAAAGTTTTAAATATTTACCTCTGCTGGATGGTAAGTTTTATGTGGATAGGAAAATGCTTAATTTTTCCCACTGCTGTGCACCTCACACAAATACTCATGCATGCAGTGGGCACTAAAGAAGTATTGTCCATCTGAGTGTGTTATGGTCATTTCTCTATTGATTGGATTGATGTGGATGCCAGTGTTTCTCTATCACAAATACATTGCAAGGAGGCTCCGGGTTCTAAGTCAATAGTTCTGAGTGTGACAAACTTTGTAGGGTTTACACATGTGGGTTCTTAGAGTCAGAGAGCCTTTGCAAAGTCCTTCTGATGTAGTGACCAGATTACTTTGACCAACTTATGCATCTACCTCAGTGTACGAGAGTTTCCATTTCTGCACTTCCTTACACCTATTAATTTTTGTAAATACTATAGCCGTGAAACAGCATCACATTTTTCTTTCGATTTTTATTTTATGGAATGTTAGGGAAGCTGACTACTTTTTCAAAGGATTAACTGCGAATTTCCTTATTATAATTTACCTTGTTATATGTGTTGTGCATGCTTCAGTTGACTCACTTTTCTTATTGCATTATTACGAGCTGAATCTTGTCCTTGTAAAAATCACATGTTGACGTCGAACCCCAGTACCTTGTAATGTGACTGTCAAGGAGGTGAGTTAAATCAGGCCCTAATCGATAGGACCGGTGTCTCTGTAGAAAAGGGGACTGGGGCACAGAGGGAATGTGTCTCTGTGTGAAGATGCGGGGGGATGACAGTCGTCCACAGTCAGGGAAGGAGGCCTCGGAAGGAACCGGTCCTGCCCGGATCTCCCAGCCTCCAAACTGGGAGAACATAAATTTCTGTGCTTTATGCCCCTGGTCTGCGGTGCTCTGTCGTGAGAGTCCTGGCAGACTAGCGCAGCTACGTGGTGGATTTTGGCACAAGCTGATGATACTTTAATGTACGTTGTAAGTGTTCTTTCTGCCATTTGCATGTCTTCTTTCTGGCATCTTGTCTTTTATGGAATGTATTTCTAAATAGCTCATTTTATCCCGTCGTTCTGTGGTGACAGCTCTCCCCATGTCCACACACTATTTTTATGCCTGTCTAGCCCCATCTGCTTCGTTTTGCTGACCATCCTTTCTTTTTGTATCTAGTGTATTATGTAATTGATAGAAGATTTATAATGCTAACTATTTCATTGGGGGGTCTTCTACTTTATTCTTGGTCTTTAGAATGTTTTGGCCTCAACTCACTGTACTTCCATATAAATCTTAAATTCAGTTGAGATACTCTTCCAGTATCATTTTTTAACGGTTTTATTTATTTATTTGAGAAAGAGAGAGAGCATGAGTTGGGGGAGGAGCAGAGGGAGAAGCAGGTTTCCGGCTGAGCAGGGAGTCGGATACGGGACTTGGTCCCAGGACCCGGTATCATGACCTGAGCCGAAGGCAGACGCTTCACCGACTGAGCCACCCAGGCGCCCCCCACCCTTGCAGCATCTTGTTGGAATTTTGGTGGAAAATGCATTGTATCATTAGATGAACCGAGGGACCATTGGTGTAGAGACTGTGCTGACTTCTCGTCTAGTACCTGTACCGTAGATCCCCATTTATTCAGGTTTGTCTTTTGGTAACTTTAAACTCTTTTCTCCTTAAAGATTTTGTATATCCATATCACCATTAGATAACTTAGTATTCTATTCTAGTATAAGTGGGATCTTTTTCCCATAAATATTCTAATTGTTATTGAGACGAATAGAACAACTTTTTAAAAAATGTTAGTCTTATATATAATTAGTCAAGTCCATCTAGAATTACAAAATCACGTCACATCTTTCTTATAATGAAAAACTCTAATTGTTAGCTGTCCAAACATGCAGAACATTATAAAAATAATATAAAGGACGCCCCTGGTAATATTGTTTTATTGTGGTAAGAACACACAACATGAATCCTACCTTCCTAGCACATTTTTAAGTATACAGGACGTATTATGACCTGAGAGCATAATGCCGTGCAGCATATCTGAGACCCTATTCATCTTGCAGAACTGAAACTCCTGCCCATTGAGCCGCGTCTCCCCTCCCTCCCCAGCTCCTGGCACCCAGCGTGCGATGCCTGCCTTTCTGGCCCTGAGGACCCCAGGGCCCCGTGTGAGAGGACTCCTGCAGGGCTGATGTTCCCCAGGTCCATCCACGTGGTTGCACACGGCAGGATTTCCTTCACGAAAGGCTGAGTTACACCCTGTCGTGCGCACCTGTTCCCCCCGATGAACAGTATGTGGCTTCCATGATTTCAGTCCCTGTGGGCACATTATACAGGTGTGGCCTTTTTAGGCTAAACCCCCTTGTTTTGTGTTATGAGGAGCTGCTCTTATGGTATTTGCTGTAAACCTCCTCTTAGTTTAGAATTTTTCTTTGAAACTTTGGTTATAATGGTGCTAATCACAAACAATACAATCCGAAGTGCTTCAGTCTCAGTCTTCAGTGTTGGCTTCGCTTTCTGCTGCATCCCCCCTGCCCTTCACCTGCTCTTCCCAATTCTACCCCCACGATTCCAGCCTGGCCTCTTTAAGCCGGCTCTCTGGTGCCTTGTGATCCCACGGCATCATTACTTTGCATTTTCTCTCTCCTCTGAAACACCACCTTTACTTAATGTTAGTGAGAGTACAGAAAACATCGTCGGCTAGAATTCATTCTATCTCCACGGTAACAATCTCAGAATTTGTCAAATAATGGGTTGTAGCTCTCTGAAAATCAAACCATGTGAATTTTTTCAAATTTAAATCCTGATAGCGGTGTTTCATTCCGTGTCATTAGGACAAATGCTATTTGAATTTACTCACAGCAGCAAAGAAACATATTCTTCCCTGACCTTTCTTCTTTGTACAGCATTCTTAGGGCTAACTTCACTGTAACTAAGGACATGCTAACGGAGCAGTTATTTTTGGTTTTCGTCGATGCCTGTAGTTGTAGCTAACGTTCTTGAGTGATTTCTGAGTCTTTTGTAGGTTGATCATGACATGAGGAAGCAAACATAGAAAGGCCAGGTACTTTGCCCAAAGCAACTCAACCAATTTCAAGAGGTGGGATTGAATCCAGGCATTTTGAGAGCAAAACCCACAAGTGAGCCAATATACTTTAAGATTCCTTTATGTATGAGATATGGCTCGAAAATTAAAAAATAAAGAGAACACGAGGGTAACTAAGCAAGGCAAAAAAAAAGGAAATAATAAAGGGTGATAAAGACATTATCATTTAGAAGCATTTTTGGAAATGCTGCTTTGATTTGGCAGAAAAATGAAATTTCAGTATTTGATGTGTACTGAGAATGAGTCTATGATTTCCTTCTCCCTAGTCAGTCCGGAAGATGTACATCCGCCTCCTTAATCTTCGTGCCTGCGCAGTGTCAGAACCCTTTTAAATGAAATTGAAGTATTATTTTCAGGCACTCAGTGCTGATGCAACATTTGACCAAACAACCTCACAAATGACTATTTGGTGCTAAAACTTTTGTGTGGACTTTACACCTGTTTTCAATTAAAAAAAAAATCAAAACTCAGAAATTTCAAGTCCAAACGCCAAGGTCACATAGCAGGTAGTTGAAGGAATTCTCAGACCAGCCTGGCTGATTCCAGCACTCACATCCTTAAACATCGCACTGCTTTAAATGCATTAGAAATTCCAGAACTCACGAAAGCTCTGCTTTCTTTAGCCGTCTGTGAAGTGGCTGCTTGACGAATTGGGATGGTTTCTAAGATGGGATCCTGAGACTGACCACAGACACACGGAATCAGGGCCTCTGCGGGCAGGTCCAGGCATCTCCTGCACGGACGTGTCTGCCTGATGCTCACGCACCTCCAGGCATAAGGTGATAGAGATGCTCTTATGCCCAGGACGTCAGTAGACACAAGCACTTCCTGAGAGTAAGGCAGGAAGGGGCGAAGTCTCAGTCACTTTTCCTTGCCGTGGGAAGCACACTGGCTGCAGAGTCAGAAAAGGGCCAGATCCAAAGGAGCAGCTCCCAGCCAAGTAGGTACATAGCGTGAGAGCTCGCTTGCACCACCTGTGCTGGGCATCCCATGTGGGGACTGATCTGGGCTGAGCCTCCGTGTTGTGGGGATGGGAATTTTCTATGTGCAGTGACTAGAAGTTGAGCGGGGCTACAAGCAGCAACAAGGTAAATGTCTTACCTTATAACCTATTTCCCGTAAAAGATATGTATGCATGTATGTGTACTATTAAACTCTTAGAACCTGAGAGCCACATTATATTCTCCCATTCAGTAGTTTGCCTTGTTGTTTTGTTGATTGTTTCCTTCACTGAGGAGAAGGAAGTCCCAATAGTTTAATTTTGCTTTGTTTCCTTGCCTCAGGAGACAGATCCAAAAGTGTTTCTAGAGCCGATGTCAGAGATATTACTGCCTGTTCCCTCTTCTAGAAGTTTTATGGTTTCAGGTCCCACACTTAGGTCTTTGTTAGTTTATTTTTGTGTGTGGTGTAAGAAAATTGTCCAGTTTCATTCTCTTGGATGTTGCTGTCCAGTTTTCCCAACACTATTTGTTGAAGAGATTGTCTTTTTCCAATTTCATATACTTCCCTGCTTGTTGTAATTTGTAATTGACCTTGTTGTAATTTAATTGGCCATATAGGTGTGAGCTTGTTCTGGGTTTCTATTCTGTTTCACTGATGTATGTGTCTGTTTTGGGGCCAGTACTAAACAGTCTTGATCGCTACAGCTTTGTAGCATACCTTGAAATCTGGTATTGTGATATGGATCGCATTAAATCAGTTGATGGCTTTGAGTAGTATGAACATTTTAACAATATTGGTTCTTCCCATTCATAAGCATGGACTATCTTTCTATTTGTTTGTGTCATCTTCAATTCCTTTCATTAATGATATTTGCAAACAGTATATCCAATAAGAGGTTAATGTCCAAAATATATAAAGAACTTATGCAACTCAAAGACAAAAAGAAAAATAATTCAATTACAAATGAGCAGAGGGCCTAAATAGACATTTTTCCAAAGAAGACACATAGATGGCCAATGGACGCATGAAAAGATGCTCAGTATCACTCATGATCAGGGAAATGCAAATCAAAGCCACAATGAAATATCAAGTTATACCTGTCAGAATGTCCAGAATCAAAAACAAAAAAATAGCAAGGATGGTGAAGATGTGGAGAAAAAGGAACCCTGTGCACCGTTGGTGGGAATGCAAACTGGTGCAGCCACTGTGGGAACAGTATGGAGGGCCCTTAAAAAAATAAAATTAGAATTACCATATGATCCAGCAATTCCACTACTGGATATTTACCCAAAGAAATGAAAACACAAATTCAAAAAGATATATTCACCCCTATGTTTATTGCAGCATTTATTCACAATAGCCAAGATATGGAAGCAACCCTAGTGTTCATCTATAGGTGAATGGATAAAGAAGAGGTGGGTATATGTATACAATGGAATACTACTCAACTATAAAAAGGAATGAAATCTTGCTATGTGCAACATGGATGGAGCTAGAGTGTATAATGCGAAGCAAAATAAGTC
Organism: Callorhinus ursinus; assembly: GCF_003265705.2. Classification (NCBI taxonomy): domain Eukaryota; kingdom Metazoa; phylum Chordata; class Mammalia; order Carnivora; family Otariidae; genus Callorhinus; species Callorhinus ursinus. Next base: position 731,843 of record NW_027397072.1, on the reverse strand, counting down.
TGTCAGAGAAAGACAGATAGCACACGATTTCACTCATATGTGGAATTTAAGAAGCAAAACAAATGAACAAAAAAGGGAGAGACAAACCATAAAACAGACTCTTAACACAGAGAACACACTGATGGTCACCGGAAGGGAGGGGTGGGGGATGGGGAAACAGGTGATGGGGGTGAAGAGTACACTTGTTGTGAAGAGCGCCGGGTGATGTATGGAGGTGACGAATCACTCTGTCGTACACCTGAAACTAATATAACACCATATGCTAACTACACTTAAGTTTTTAAAAACTGGAAGAAAAAACAAACCATATTATGAAAGCAGAACAGTTCTCGTCGGAAACGAACAGCATGAAGGCACCTTCTAAAATTGTAGGAAAACTTATTTGTGTGTTTCCCGTAGGACAAGGCAGACAAAGGCAGAATGGCTCCCATATCTTTCTTTTTCTAATTAACTGTAGAACACCTAAGTTCATCCATAGAGAGAAATATTCTCTTAAAGTAGAGGTATTTTTGTAATAAATTGAAACACAAGGCATTAAAATAACATTAAAATCTATAATTAATAAAGATGTTGTGAGCTGAATTTCTATAAAGGCATCAACTCCACTTCTGAGTTATGAATTAGGAATGAATTAACCCCCAAGAGAGAAAAGTGGCATTAGGACTACATATTTCAGAATTGTTTATGTTGCCTAAATGTTTACCATTTCCATTTGCTACTGAAAAATTAGTCTGTCAGATATGATTACTGAGGAAGCATAATCCAATTCATTTCATTCCACTGGTGCTCTTTCCAGCCAGCGGACATGAGGAAATCGTTGGGAAAGCAGTGCCTTCCCGCAAGCTGGGGTCTGTTTCAGGCATGAAGTTTCTAACATAAATCTGCTCGAATATTTCTGATCCTTTAAACAGTGGAGTTCTTTGAACTGAAATAATTAGCATATAAAAAGGCAGGTTTTCTGTTTAAAGGAACTAAACGCTTGGTTTCACGATGCCGTCAAGTCAGGATGTCTTTGCTGGGGATGTGCTTTGCTCTGGAGATGAAGGAGAGGCGTTGCTCAGATGTGGAGGAAGCCCTCACACTGATCCTGGCCCTACAGACTCACAAGTGTGTTTTTAGTCAAAATTATAAGGAACAAGGTTACTTTTTTATTGTACTGATCTGCCGAACTCCTAATAATTACCTAAATTAATTTTATTAAAATTTTTCCTCAGTTTTCCATTTATTTCAGTGTTTTAGAATGCTCTTCTACCTTTCTGCACAAGATGAGAGGCGCTGCCTTGACGACTTTCACGGCTTACAGCTCAGACTCACCAGCGTCAGCCCGTGTAGACCCAGGCCCCCCCACTCACTCGCCCTGCGACCTCGGGCACCTGATGTTCCCTCTCTGGGCCTCAGCATGACGTGGACTTTAAAAACTATGTCCACAAAGATTATGTTGTTTTGAGGTTTAAATGAATGAATGATTGCTACAAATAAGGCAAAGTAATAAAAATAATAACAGGCAGATTCTTACCCTTTCCTGTGTCTTTGTCCTCGGGGCTTGGAGCCTAGAACATAAGGCAAGCCACGTTCATCTTCCTTAGACACCACAAATTAGGCACCTGCACACAAGCTTGGCTTTTCAGATGCAGGAGAAAGTCACTGTCATGTGGCGGGTCCTCCACACTGATGGGGATCAGGTGCTTGGGATACAGTGATGCTGGTTTGCTGGTTCAGTGTCTATCACCAATTTGGGAAAGTTCTTGGCCGTTCTTACTTCAGATATTTACCTTGCCCCATTCTCTCCTCTTGCTCTGGCCACACACGTGTCCCGCCTTGCTCCTGGGCATCTGGGCTTCTACCCTCCTCCTTCTTTTGCTCTTTCCATTTCCATCTGGAAAGTTTCTTTTGACCTGTCTTCAGGCTCACCGATTCTTTCCCTGGATGTGTCAAGTCAACTAATGAGCCCATGAAGGCACTTTTCTTCATTCCTGTTACAGTGCTTTTTAGGTCTAGTACTTCTTTCTTCTTTCATACACATACAGTGCCCATCTGTCTGCTCACAGCCCACTTGGTAGTGCATTTTGTCCATTTTTCCCATCAGAGATGCTAACATATTTGTCATAGCTTCACTGAGCTCCTCGTACGGTAATTCCAACTCTGCCGTCTCTGGCTCTGCTTCTCATGACCACGGTGCCTCTTCAGAGCATGGCCTTCCTGCCCTCTGCTTGCCTTATACACTCTGGGTGGAAGTCAGACACGTTGAGCTGGCTGCCGGAGCTGAGTGCCTTGGCTGTGGGAGGGAGTGTTCGCGCCCACCTGCAGAGTCACTGTGCATGTGCGCTGGAGCTCTGCAGTTTTCTCCTTCCCTCAGCTCTGGGGCCTCTTTGTTCTGCCCCCCATAGTCTGTCCTGCAGCCTTCTGGTGGAGTCCACTGTTCCCATGCTGAGGGCGTTGGTGTGCAACCTTCCAACTGGCCTCTGCCCTCCAGCAGGTTGTGTGTTGGGGGCATGGCCTTCACAGGAGTTTCTGTCCCTCCTCCAGGAGAAGACTTAACCTGCCCCCAATTCATTCCCTGGCCACAGCGTCCCTGATCTAGTTCCTGTCCCCTGTGGACTGTACTTTTTACTTCTTTTATGTCTCCTTCCCAGGTGGGAGGAGGTTTCCATATCTCCCGAAGGTAAAGCCTTCCCCCAGGAACACTGTGGACATGGTCTGGGATGGTCACTCTGTGTCTCATTCCCCCTGTCCCAACCCTGCCAGAGCCACAAGGCCACATGAGTTTCTCCCTGTTAGGCTGGTTGACACCCAGTGGTGCATCAGTACCACTAAATGTTCCTACCACTCATTGCTTCCAGTAGCTTCTGCTGCCGGTAAGTAGCCCTCAGCTGCTGTGTCTCAGAGAACTCATCCATCCCTGATCTTGGGGTGGGGTATGACCCATGACTGTGGTCCTCTGATGGTTGACACCTGTTACCCAGAACTGGGATGTGAGGGCTTCACCAATGGACAGGACATGTAGGGTCCCCATTTTCATGGGACTCAGAGTCCAATCGTGAAGTGCTAAAGAGGGAAGAAAAATCAGCAAGGGACTAACAGTTAATTAAAACTGTGATAGGATGCGAAGCCCGTGATAGACTGGGGTGGACACGCAGAACGTCAGGTAGCATCTGCTCTAGGCAGGTGGTCAGGGCAGGATTTTGGAGGAGGTCCAAGCTGAAACCCAAGGGACAGATAGACCAGGTCTTGGGGAGGGGGCTGCAGGGGAAGGATGCATGCAAGGGAGCGATTCTGTGCCACGGTCCTGGATGGCATGGGCTGGAGATGGATTCTCATTTAAAGTTCTCACACAGGGACTTATTTTGGTGACACTGTTTTGGGCTGAATTATATTCCTCTAAATTCATTCACTAAAGTCCCCAGCACCTCAGACTATGAAATTCAGAGATGGGGCCTTTAAAGAGGTGACTAAGGTAAAATGAGGTCATTAGGCTGGGCCCTGGTCCCATCTGACTGGTGTCCTTCCCTGACTGGGAAATCTGGACACAGACACGCACAGAGGGGAACACCAGGCAGATGTGAAGATGGCTGTCCACAAGCCAAGGAGAGAGGCTTCAGAAGAAACCACACCTGTCGACCTTGATGTCAGGCTTCCAGCCTCCAGAACTGGGAATATGTGTTGGTTAAGCCGCCCTGTGTGGCATTTTGAGACAGCCACCAGGGCTGAGTCATGTGGACTTGGGCACGTTTGTGCTATATCAGCAACATGGCGGGTAGGAAGTCCGATTGCCCAGCAAGGAGTTTGCGGCCAGATTGCATGTATCCTCCTGGGATTCCCTGTGCTTCTGGTGCTGACGCCAGCTCATTCAGGAGCCCAGAGTGGGAGGCACTGTGAACTGCGAAAAGAGAAGAGCCCCGAGGCTGAGGCGTGTGGGGTTTCAGGGTACAGGGAGTTTGGGGAGAGGCAGAGCCCCGTCCTTGGGACGCTCTGTACTCACAGCTGTAATTGGCCAGGAAATACAACGAGGAGAGGCCCTGCCTGCGTTTTTGTTGGCACACTGAAATAGACCTCCTATTATAAACCACTTTCAGGATTTTATAGTTCTGCATTTTATTGTGAAAGTTTGACCTTGTTTTTTAAAATACACATTTTATGCTAGTCTTAGAAAAGTTGGAAAGATTAGCTATGAAGCTCCTTTTCAAATAAAGTTATTTATTTCCAGGAAAAAAGCAATATGGTTCTCCCACAAAATCATCTGAAGAGTGTCTGAGATTCAGGCCCCTGTGGGTGTATTTGATAACTGAGAAGTCATTTCCTTCCATCGAATCTGTGGGCTTTCCCAATGCCAAGTGTGCCCTGAACGGGAGACCTGCTGACGGTGTTGCCCACTGCAGGACCTGGCCCTGACGTTATTTAAGACCAATGGGTATAACGAAAACAACTCCTTAATAGGAAAGCTTATGTCTCCTCACCCTCAGTGAAGAGCAAATTGGTCTCAGAAGAATCCAAAATTCAGTGGAGATGAGAACCTTTTCAGCGGAAACCAGGAGTGAGACTCGGTGGACTCTTGTGACGGACGCCGGGGCTGTGTGGTGTCTGCCGTGGAATCCAGAAAGCTGCCTTTCCCCGGGGAGGACTGCAGACTGCTGAGCCGAGGTCGGCTCTCAGCGATCGGCGTGTCTTCCTGCGGGCTCACGGGGTGGACGCCAAGTGTCCCTTCCTCTGTCCCTACTGAAATCAGGGTTTCTCTTATGACTCAAGGAAGCATAAAAATAGCACAGAATGCGGCTTGTGAGGCGAAAGGTCGTCACTGGACTGGACGTGAAAACATGGGAAGTTCATGAATTGCTGCGGGCACCCTCCCTCCCCTCATTTTGAGTGTTCTTTCCCGCCTCCAGGGAGGACTGGAAGCCTCCAGCTGCTGCCCTCTTGCAGTGTGGTTTTTGGAAAGTATGGTGGTGTCTCCGAGGTCTGGGTCACCATCGGTGGGGTTATTTCCTGTGCGATTATTGTCAGGGTTAGACAAGACGGTGTGTGCACAGCATCCGACACCACCTAGGTCGCTAACTTTTCTCTCTCTATTTTAACTGTATCCAAACTTGAAGTCTCTTCCACGCAGTCTTCCCTGATAGCTGGAGCTCTCCCACACTTCACCCTCCCTTGGCAGGCTTCCGCCTAGTTCACAAGTCTGCCCTCAGTTAGAAGGAGAGTTACATTGTTTTCTCTCCAGTTGTGTTTGTCTTAGTGCAGGACCTGCAGGACACAATTAAACAATTTCACCGCTGCAGACTTAGCTTGGGAAATCTTCCATTTGACAGGTGAGGAACCTGTGGGAAAGGACAGGGGTACCCCAAGGTCATGGGACGGCAACACTGTGGGGGTGCACACGTGGGCTTGGACTACGCTGCACCAGGGCTGAGCCCACGCAGACACCTGCCTGGAGATGAGCACACTGGTTGCGTGGGTCAGCAGCTCGGGTGTCCAGGAGTGTGGGGCTGTGCGTGCTGCTGTACCTGGGGGGATGCAGAGCCTGGACCTACGTCTGAGAACTCATGTGTACCAGGGAAACCAGCCCTGGATCAATTTCCAGGGTGCAGTATGATCTCATAAACACAAAGAGAAAATTTAAATCCATAAACACAGCCTGAAGCCTACTTACTCAAGCTCTTTGGAGGGCTTCACCATCCCATGACATTTCAAAGACTATCGAGTGACACCCCCGTTACACGGGAACAGGCAGTCAGTCCTTGGGTCTGCGGGAGAGCCCTGGTGTTAAACTTTTTTAATGACAATGATTAATGAGAAGGGAGGTTTGCTTGATGATGGAATTCCAGAGGTTTCACTTAAAATGCATGAGCGCCAGTAGATTTTCAGCTAAAGATAAACAAACTTTCTTTGTGAGATTTTAATATGCTGGGTTATTTGCATTATGAAACATGGAGAAAAACATGAGCAGTAACTGATAAACGGAGAAGTCAAACTTCACTCTGTGGCAGCTTGCAGCTTCCCACCTCAAAGAAGTGGAATTTTAAAGTTTTCCAAGTCCTTATTTATTTATTTTGTATTGTCTTTCTCCTTCACATGAAAAGGTTTCTATATTCCTTGAAGGTCCCTTGACAGAACATAAATGTATTTCATCTCTCAAATAAAATGAAAACAACAGAGAACAAGAAAGTGCAGAGAAATGAAAGAAGTGTAGGAGCTTAAGTGAAAGAGGAATTTTGCAGAAAGCATTCCTCTTTTAAGCCAAGTTCTTCCACTGCTGGGAAGTAGCTATGGTGACAAGCTGGTGTTGAGTGGGACATCATCAGAACTCTGTGCAGGGCCACGGCATGCTCAGGCAGACCTTCGGCGGCCACTCCCGGGACCCACTGAGAAGCCCCACGTCAAAGTCAGCAGAAGCCCCGTGTCCCCCATTGACCTCGGGGACAGTGGGGCCACGTGGGAGCTGTGACATGCGGTAGGATAGTTCTAGCTGGTATTGTAACTGTTTACAAACCAATCTCTACAATGACCTAAAACAGTAAAATTTATTGAGCACAGAGTATGGGGTCAGGCACTTCCACACATTACCTTATTTAATCCCCCAATTCTCCCTAGAAAACCATGTGAATATGTGCACGGTCACTGTGACTTACTCTAAGTCTGGTTTGAAATCCCGGCATGGAGGTAAAATGGTCTCAGGTCGTATCTGGGGACCTCAGGGAGATGTGTGGCGTTGTGGCTTCAGTCCTTGTGACCTTGGGTGGGAGCCTGAAGGTGGGACCAGCTTTAAGACACTTTAGCCGTGTGGGGAGGGAGACGCCCGAGTCCCAAGCTGAATCAGCCAGGACTTAGGAAGGGCTGACCTGGATGTGGCCCAAGTTCAGTTGTTGGTATGTTTCCGTCTCTGTGAGAGGCTGCCCCTGGCCCCTTGGTCCAGTGGGGTCCTTGCCACTCTCAGAGCAAAGGGTCTGGGAGGAGGGTGGGATTGGGGCAGGCTGGGCCACGACCAGCAGACAGATGCTCAGGACAAGTTGAACCAAGCCTCTGAACATTGGTTGAGCTCCTACTGTATTCCAGGACCTTTATTAGACACCCTGTACACAGTGGTCAGCAGCACAGATGTCTGCCTTGGTGGAACTGGGTAGTGAATGAGTAGTAGTTAAATTAAATCAACTATTAGTAAGGAAACTACACTGGGTAGGGCTTCCCAATGTCATTTGCCTCTGTCATCCGAGTCTGTGGGAGGACCACCCCGAGATGAGGAGAGGGGCCCCAGGCCAGCTCGTCAGCCCTAAGTGCCCCCCAAGTGCAGCAAGCCTGCTTTGCTACCAAAGCGTGACATGAGACACAGGCACATCGCAGTGATACGCCAGCGCATCTGGAGTGGCTGGGCTCCCCAAATGCTAATCAGTACCCAGCCGCTGGAACTGTGGGCACAGAACAGAGAATCCCGAGTGTCTCCATCACTATCGGGGGAAATAACACTTAGATGAATCACCAACAACTAAACTTGGTATCTGCCACGGGAAATTATCATGAGGTGCAAGCTGAAACATTAATGGAAAATCAACACTAAAATGAAGTCCTTCAAACGCCAATGCACAGGGGCATCTAATTACATGGAAATCTGTGTCTGATAAGCATACAGAATCCCAGTGTAGATGAAGTCAGAGATTAGAAGCATATTCATAGATGAGGAATAGAAATGATTTCTTCAAAAAATTACTAAAACTCCAAAATACCAACATTACAGGGAAAGAGATTTTATCTAAGAATTTTCAGACATCCAAGCTATTCATGGTTTTTGCATGAATAATTCTTTTGAGTGGCTCCCAGTGCTCATATTTCCAATAATATGCTTACGTATTTTACAGTGGTTGTTGCTAATGAAAGTCAGACTGCATTTGTAAATTATTAACATTGGCCCATTGATACATAGTAGCTGATTTTCAAGATATTGTCAGTAAACACCATAAAGTTGCATTAAATATTCATACAATCGTTGTGATAATCCATAAAGCAATTATAATTAAAATGAAAGTACCTTGTCTTATAAATAACCAAATAAAATAAAACTTTAAAAGACAGAAGGCGTCCCTTCAATGTTTCCATCTAACACAGTAAAAGTGACGTTGCGATCCTATCTAGGGGCCCATGCTACAAAGAACAGAAGAACTGTCTCTTGTATCCAGAGATCACTGCTTGGTGAGAAGCAGAAGGAGAGCCTGTTTCTCAGGAGAGATGTTGCCACTGGAAGCAGGTGCTGTAGATAGCCACGCCCCCCGCCCTTGCCCTGGCTCTTGCTGTCGCTGAGTTTTAGAGCTTTGTCTTACTTGTCACCATCCAAGTGAGGAAGCCAAGTGCTCAGGATCAGGCCCCACTAAGCATCCCCAAGGCTCGTCTCAAGAGTGGGATGCCCTAGGGGCAGGCTTCCCTTGCATCTGGCTGAGAGCCTGCCCTAGCTGGTTCAGATGGGTCCCACAGCTTGAGAAGGCCGAGGGAGGCTCTGCTTTTGTCCTGGCAGGTCAGCCTCTGGAAAGTAGGACCAGATGGCAGGAAGCAAAGGGCAGAGCCTAAGTCTGAGGCTGTGCATCAGTTGGAGACACGCAGGCCGCAGTCCAGGCCGGACCTTGCAAAGACCCCTGCTCAGCTCCCTGAGCTGCATCCAGTGGTTGACATGCTGGGCACTGAGGACTGAGCTGCAGAAGACTGGTGGGCTGGGCTCTCTGCCCACCTCCTCACTGCCCAGATTTGCCAACACTGAGAGAGGAGAACTGGCCATCCCCAGCATGGCACCTTCATAATTGCCCAACATGAAGGAGCTAAGAAATTAAAGATCCAGGATCTAAACTGTGGTCCTTGATCTGAATTCCTGTTTCTACCGGACCCTTGACTACTTGTGATCATTCAGGCAAAGATCATATGACTCTGCCCCTAGGTATCCAGACAGCTCCCAGGTGTCCTTTGGAAGTGGCCATGTTTGGGTGACTCCCTCACCATCCAGGGAGAGAGAGAGAGCTTCTGAAAAGCACCGGGTTCTGAGACTTCCTGGGACCATTCCTGAGACCTCGGTGCGTGCTGATGTCTGGGCAGCACGTGAGGCTGTGTGGCGTGGCCTTGGCCCTGGTGCTGTACCCAGTCCGGCCAACACTGCGGTCAGCTGAGATCTCAGGACTCCAAGGAGATCATGCCCAGGGCATGGGTAAGAATTACTGTGGCTCCCCAACAAGGACTGAGACCAGCTGGAGAACCAGCTTGGTGACAAACACTGTGCACGCACGGGGGGGTCCCCGTCTTCCTGTAAGATGGAGCGTCGCCTTCAGCGTGCATGTCAGTACGTGGGGCGCTCAGCACCGAGGCTGGTTTCCCCGCAGTGGCTCAGTCTGTGAGTGGGTGTAGGGCTGCTCTACTCTGAACCTTCTCCAGGGTAAGTACAGCTTGGGTCCACCTGTGACAGCAAGGCCAGGGGTCCAGGATGAAAGCAAACAAAAGAGCAAAGAAAATGCACCTCAATAATGCAAATGACAAGATTGTCGCTTATTTCAGGCTCTCCCCCCTCATTCTCTCTCCCTTTATGGAATCTCTCAAGTTCAGAATTCCTGAAGAATTTAGGATTAAAATGCCAGGACTGGGATTCTAGTGAAGGCGGAAAACCCTCACAGCCCCTGACATCGACACGGGATTGTTTTTTTGTAATTTATATCTACGCGTTGTCCTCCTTCACCCACTTCTGCAGATGAGGGACTTTAGCCTCACAGAGACCGATGGCCACACAGGTGGTATTGTCACCTTCTTACTTCCTGCCACTCAGCAAAACAGGGGCCATGACAGTGTATCCGTGACAGGCAGGAGGTGGAAACACAGGTTGTATCTACGTGCAGGCAACACAAACCGCTCTCATTACTCTGAACAAAAGGGCTGACTAGACGGTTTGCCCGACGGCCGTGTCAGGAGGAACTAGCTGCAGGCAAACGGCCCGAGCCGCCCAGTTCAGCCTCAGGATCTCTGGGTGGTCTGGAGGCTCACCCCCCTAGAGCACATGCATAGTCCCTGATGGATTAAGCCAGAGCGAATCCAAGAAGGGTCACAGGGCAACACGGGCTGCCTCCCCTAATAAAACCCGGTACATGCACAGCAGCCCACAGACCGTCTCTGGTTTTCAGAAGAGGCCACGAGGTAGATGGGTATCTGTCAAAACCTGTGGATGATCCTGATTTGAATGAAATGCAGGGTTGTGTGTTATAATCAATACAGATCTTACGACTCCTCAGACATGGTTCTCGGTGGAATCTGACTGACTGGCCATTAGCTAGCTTGTTTTGGCCATTTTTAGAACAAACTAATTTTTATACTTTGCCACATTTGAACTCAAACTTTTCATGTACTTTTTCTCCTTTGTCCCCAGCTTAGTTCTCAGTCTGACAGTCAGTCCGTGTTCACTTAGCTCCCACCCGGGTTCTGCATGCGGTGCGTGGTTGCCAAGCGTCTTTGAGCAAAGGGCCGTCAGTTCACGTGGGAAAGCACAATCTATACACGCAAGGCAACTGGGACCGACAAAGCATTTAGCTACGTGCTGACCTCGGGGTGCTGAGTAGACTTCCTTCAAACACAGAGAACCTAAAAGAAGTGTTCGCACTAATTAACAGTTGTGACCACTGAGTCTCCTTCTGAAGCAGCAGGAAATTTTCTACAATTAAGCAGCTAAAAACGGTAACTGTTGAGAGGGCTGGAATTCTATTTCCATTGAACTCTGCACGTGCATGATTGTGAGTCTGAGGTAAGGCAGAAATTGCAAAATAAATACCCTAAACCATGTCATCTGGTTAAAAGATCAGTAGGGAACATGTGCTCAAGTTAAATTATAATGTATTTTTCTCTTCAAATTTGAAGTTACACAAGGCCCACTCTGCAGTATTAGCCACTGGAACCACTTCACCCAGAAATACCTTGTGCTTGAAAAAAAGATACAACATTAAGAATGCAAGTGGAAAAAAATAATTTTATGTGCCCACATAAAGAAATGTTTGTAAGCCATTTACCTGGTTATGAAGTGGTTTTCTTAAAAGCTGCTTTATACCCATATTTATAACTATTTTTTCTTTGATTAAACATTTTTCTTTAACGTCTTTGGAGAATGTCAGTGAATGGCTGGCCATGTTTCTGAGCAACAGATGAAAGACTGCACATAAAGAAGGAAATCAATCTGTATCTGTCTATGTGGTTGTAACTTTGGCCGACTGAAACAACATGCCCTTTGTTCCTTCGCTCCCGGAGCTAGATCTGTAGCCTGGAACAAAAGAAATACCTTCACGAGGCCTCTCAGAGGATGATGTGTATGACCCAGGCAGCACATGCCTAAAATACACTCTCGCCTCGAGTGTGAAACCGTTACAGTCCGTGTTCGAGTGTATTCCTGCCGAAGCAGAGCGTCCCAGGGTGGAGCCCCGGCTGTCGAAGGCTGGACGTGCTGCGGAGGGGGGAGGCTCTGCTTGGTAGCGGTTGTTGGATTAATCCGGGGGCAGACGTGGAAGGCACAGAGCACCGGTGCCCGGTTAATTCCAAGGTGCCCGTATTGACTCCTGTTCCGTGCATTTCCTGTAGTGCTTAATTGTCCATGTTTTCACACAATGTCCGCTAAAGGAACTTAGTCTGGAAAGGGGATGGAATTTGGGCAGAAGAGTCTTAGGAGCAGAGGAGGACCCTCCGAAGCCAGAGCGGGCAGATCCGTGAATTTGCTAAGACCACGTGTTCTCCCCATGTCCTTGCTCGCTGACTGGCACAGTCTTCCACGGAGTGGCTCTGGGGGGGATCCGGGCGGCATTCTCGCCCCCCAACACCTAATGAAGCTGGTGCTCCTCTGCTTCCTCCAGACGTGGGTCCTGCCGCATCCCCGGGGGAGACCCTCGCTGGACCCTTGTCTCGGGCTTTGCTCACCTGCCGCTTCGCTGCTTCCCTGTGTGTCGGTGCGTCTGGCCATGTGGGCTCAGTGGTGGTCAACTCGGGGAGCCCTCCCCTGTCAGTACCATCCCTGTCCAGAATCTTTATCTGCTGGGCCCCTCTCTTGCCCCATGCCCAGCCTCACTTCAGCCCCACTGAACCATCCCCGGCTGCCCCGTCGGCCTCGGGGCGGGACGGCCACACACCATGCTCCTCCGTTTTCCAGCACACGTGTGCTTCTTCCCTGGAAGCTTCTCCTCGGGGCTGCCTTTCCAGTCACTCTGGTGCCTCTTATGCAGAGTGGACCCCTGGGCCCGCATCCCCGGGGACAGAAGTCTGCCCCCCAGTGGCTGCACTCACTCACCTCCGTGCACTGGACACACTCTGCCACTTGGACTGCAGTGGCCCCAGCGACAGTGCGTTTGTGCTCCCGTGGCATGCCGGCCGGGGTCTCGGGGACCGCGGTCTTGCTGGAGGTGCCGCACCTGGGAATGTACTGCCCTGTGAGCAGCGAGTGAGCAGGAGAAGGGGCCAGAGCCAGAGAGCATCCGCTCAGGTGGCAGCAGCCGCGTCTTGCTCGCGGGACAAAGTCAAGGCCGTGTCCGCGGGAAGACATGCCGCCCCGTCACCTTGGGTTTGGCAGCCGAGGGCAAAGGACTGGGGACACCATGGTCACCTCCACACTCAGGACACCGGCTAGAATGCTGGAGCTGGAGATGGAGACAGTTCTGTTGACTATCAGAGGTGACTGGTTCAGAGAGTTTCAAAATTGAAGAGAAAGCTGTAAGAGGTAGGGCTGCCTACCCCTGGCTTAGTCAAGAAAAAGGCAAATGTACGGGAAAACTCAGGTGAAGGTCTGATGTTACAGTAAGTAAAGTAGCCAGAAAGTCTTGACATTGAGGGACATTCTGTGAATCCTTCCATTTTCCTGCCCAGCGAGGAAGCCGGGCTGGAGCCTCGCAGGACGGCCGCGGGGAAGCGCTGGTCCCCGACTTCCATCCTCTCTCTCGGGATCTGGACTCGGCCGCTGGGCACCCCCCCAGGACACCGGCGGGCTGCAGGTGTGACACAGAGGACAGGCATGAGAGGCTCGGGAACGGCGGCAGGTGCGGGTAGCCAGCCCGGCGGCGGGAACCAGAACCCACGCGCACCTGACCACAGTCCGCAGCGGGCGCCACGGCTTCCCGAGCACTTGGGGGAAAGCAACAAAGGGAAACACAGACAGTAAGTCTTGGGCCAGTTTTTTTAACCACCTCTTTCTTATTTTTAAGTCCGTCAGCATGAGGCTGCCCACAACCCGGTTCCTGTGAGGGGCTTCAGGCCTGCACCATAGTCAGCTCCCTGTCCCCAATGGATGTGCGTCAGATGAAACCCTCTAAGTTTTATTTATCTTGAAAATATGAGGAAATCTGGCCACAGGAGGCCTCTTCCATGATCGATTGCCTGGTCTGGCCGTTCCTGTTCCTGCAGCCACTCAGGAGCCCTGGGGTCAGCCACCTCCCCTAATAACCACCTGCTTCGTCCCCCGTCCCAGACAGGCTGACACGATTTCCTTCCCAAGAGGACGCAGCCACTCGGTTCCAGAGACAGAGTTCCTATTGCCTCACCAGTTGCTGAGCATCTTCTCCTGAGAGAGATGGTGGCGGGAGGGAGAGGAGACAGAGACACAGAGAGACAGAGAGAGACAGAGAGACAGAGAGAGACAGAGAGAGAAGACAGAAAGAGACAGAGAGAGCCAGAGAGCCAGAGACATAGTGACAGAGACAGGGACAGAGAGTGCCGGGTGGCTGCCGTGTGGGAATGGGAGCTGGGGTGAAAGGACATTGCCTGAGCACCTGCTGTGTGCTAGCTACCGGCCGGGCACTGCCCGTACCATTCTAAAGCCTCCCAGTAGCCCCTGGAGACACAGTGCTTCTTGCTCTTCTCCGCTGGGAACTAGGGCTAAGGGGACACGGGCCCTGGCCTCTCCCGCGCGTGAGTGGGAGCTGAGTGAAGAGAGCCGGCACCTCAGTGTGGGCTCCCGCCACTGGGGTCTGCCCCATGCCCACAGATACACTTCGGGGATGTCACCGTTTTGATCATGTAAAATCCATCAATTCCCAACCTACAAGAATAGGTGTTGCCAAAATTTTGCCACACCTGTGAAATTTCTTTTTTTATTTAGAAATAGTTTGGCTCAAAGATAGTTTATGTAACATAATTAGCATTTGATCCAACAGACGCTATTGGACTGAGAACAAAGTACTCCCACGCCCAGGGAGACCCACTGCTCCCGGAGGCGACTGCTGGGGGTACCTGACTTCACGTCCCATTTCCTGCATGAAAATAAAATTGGGTGAGAGCTCTTCTTTTCAAATTAATATCAGCATCTAAGGAAATTGGTTTTATGTCATCTTAAATTGTAGACACTCTATACCATATGCTGTGAGTTTAATGAAAACCTTAGGAAAGATACTTTTGACCTTCATTTTAACAGCAACTAATCTCTTGCTCATCGAAACAGGAACAAGTTGCTGTGGAAAAAGTGGCAATAAATGAGATTAATAAAATCTGTGCATTTATGGTGCTGTGTGGAAAGCAGGTCCCACAGATGCCTGTCAATCCAGCTGCCAGGTAGACGCAACTTTGCATGTCACACACATGGACACCCTGAGCTCACAGGATGCCCACGGATGCGGTCCAATGCCATACCTGCTCCCAGATCTTTTCCATGATGTCACGGGTGGGATGGCCGATGTACGAGCCCCTCAGTATTCTGTGTCTCTGTTCGATCATCTAAATCAAATTGTATTTCATGTTTCCATATTCATTGAACAGACATGGCCAATAAAATGGAAGTGTAATTCTGGTGGAAGAACTTGAAAACCATGCTGTTAGAGCAAGGGAACTTTATCATGGCAATCTGCAATATAGGACCCGCATGTACGCCAATCTCCTTTCTTAGCAAAAGTATTTCTGGGCATACTTGTTCACTCACATTCTTTATTTTTTTAAATTTTTTATTATTTTAATTTTTTATTATGTTATGTTAATAACCATACAATACATCATTAGTTTTTGATGTAGTGTTCCATGATTCATTATTTGCATATAACACCCAGTGCTCCATGCAGTACGTGCCCTCCTTAATGCCCATCACCAGGTTAACACATCCCCCCACCCCCGTCCCCTCTAGAATCACTCATATTCTTTAAATGCCTGTTATTCACTAATGTTTGGCTAAGTGCCTCAGATGTCAGCAGTTTGAGCTTCTTTTTTTTTTTATTTGTCTTTGTCAAGTTTATTTCACTTAGCATGATACCCTTTATGTCCATCCATATTGTCGTAAATGGCAAGATTTTTTTGTTGTTGTTTATTTCTTTTTTTCCCTTTAAATTTTTTATTGTTATGTTAACCACCATACATTACATCATTAGTTTTTCATGTACTGTTCCATGATTCATTGTACATAACACCCAGTGCTCCACGCAGAACGTGCCCCCTTTAATACCCATCACCAGGCTAACCCATCCCTCCACCCCCTCCCCTCTAGAACTCTCAGTTTGTTTTTCAGAGTCCATCGTCTCTCATGGTTCGTCTCCCCCTCCGATTTCCCCACCTTCATTTTTCCCTTCCTACTATCTTCTTCTTTTTTAACATATGATGTACTATTTGTTTCAGAGGTACAGGTCTGTGATTCAACAGTCTTGCACAATTCACAGCGCTCACCATAGCACGTACCCTCCCCAATGCCTATCACCCAGCCACCCCATCCCTCCCACCCCCCACCACTCCAGCAACCCTCAGTTTGTTTCCTGAGATTAAGAATTCCTCGTATCAGTGAGGTCATATGATACATGTCTTTATCTGATTGAGCAGTCTGAGCTTCTTACCCTCCCGTGTCCAGGGTCAACGTGCAAGATGACAGAAGGCTCACAGCACCTGAGCCT
The DNA here is from genome assembly GCF_003265705.2 of Callorhinus ursinus. Taxonomy (NCBI): domain Eukaryota; kingdom Metazoa; phylum Chordata; class Mammalia; order Carnivora; family Otariidae; genus Callorhinus; species Callorhinus ursinus. Next base: position 716,010 of record NW_027397072.1, on the reverse strand, counting down.
GGGGAATAGCGTGGGAGCCCGTGCACCGGTCTTGCAGGTGGCCCTGGGGAAGAGGGTGGGGTTTGGGAGGATGTTTCTGGAGGGGTGATGCTAACTGAAGAATCTAGGATGGATGCTGCCGGAGTAGAAGCGGGATAAGGCCAGGCCTGGGGGCGTGAGAGCGCGCATGCCACCATGGCTACTGGTGTGGGGCTTGTTCCAGGCACGGCGAGAGGCCAAGGCGGGAAAGTGGCCGGGGTGGGGGTTGTGGAGTGGGTGTGGTGTGGGGAAGGGCTGGCCTTCATCCCTGGGCCTCAAGCCCTTAGCAGCTGGTGGTCCGTGTTGCCGCTGGGACAGTGGGGGTGACTGACCCTGACCCTGATTCTCCTGCCCTCCCTCCCACCTCTCCTCAGCTCCAATCAAAGCCTCTCTGATTTTATCAGTTTTACTCATTAGGCTACTAAGTAAGAATTCATTAAAAATTAATGAAGCTTTGCTGAAGACAACTAATCAAAACCTGAGAAATCACTGATGAAGGAAAGAAAGCTCCCTGGTAGATGTGAATGTGACCTGCACTGTCTCTGGAGTTTAGGCAAATGTTGGGTGAGAGGTGCTGCCCAAGGACACCTGCCAGAGAAAGGATGCAATGTCATCACAAGCGGCTGTGGAAGGAGCAGGTGCCCCAGGGCTTCCAGCTCACGTGACAGGGAACACACTGGACCAAGGTCAAGGACAGAGAGAGACGGGGGGCGGGGCTGAGGCATGGGGAGAGGGTCTGCAGGGGGCTCCTGCCTTCTCTCGTGCATGACGTAGGAACTGCTACTCGTGAACCCTTTAATATGTCTCTGCGCCCAGGGAACACATCCTGTAGACGTGTAGACTCCATGACTCTTTAGAAACCCAGGTATGCAAATCTGGCATAGATCTATGACACTAATTTTGGGGAGAATTTGTGCAAAAAAGTCATGGGCACATGTACAGTGTAAGAAAATGATGTCTGGAATGAGTTGTGAGAGGATTTGAAAATCTTGAATGCATTTTAAATCCCTCCATATAATCAGTTATTACTGTTAACCTGAGTTTAAAAAAGGGTTTGCAAACACTGAACGTTATCACTCCTGAATAACAATGTAGCCGATGAGAGTCTTGGAATCATAGATTCACATCATTGTGCCGTTTTGTGGGTTAAAGAGTTGATTTTCAGGGACTATTAAGATTGGGGTTATATCTCCCATAACAGATGAGGAAACACTCCCACATGTCCACATCCAGCAGATGGAAACCACTAGGTGTTGGAAGTGGTGCTGTATGTCCCAGGCTGGTAGTGGAGGGCCTGTGGCTGATGGGAGGGTGGGGGTGACACTGTCACAGTGGGTGGGGGGTGACGCCTGGGGACCCATCCCCTGGCTGAGCAGAGAATCTAGGATACACCAGTGTTGCTGGAGTGTATGATGTGGGGTCAGGCGCCCGGTGTCAGGGGTCCCCAGCCCCAGTCCCACACTGCGGGGAGACCACTGACTTCTGTTCTCAGCAAGAGTCAGCTTCAGTGCACTTGGCCAGCGCGAGATGCGGGGCGCGGTCTTGGTGAATATTTACTGACAAATGAGTGAGCCCATGAGGAAATGTCAGAGACAGGTTTACACTAGCGAGGTCTCTCTGCCCCTGGGTGGGCGTGTGTTTATGCAGCTGAAGCCACAGACACGGGAAGCTAGGAGCCTGATACTCAGGATGGGGGTGAAGGGGAGACTCAGCCACAGGGAGGAGGAGACAGGTGGCTGCATGAGTGAAGCAAAGCGGTGGATCACAGCACACTGTCTCGGCTCCCGCGGCTGTGGAAGCTATGGGTCCCCAGCAGGAGCGTCTGTAAGAATAAAGTCGCCACAAGAACTGCTGTAGAATCGCAGAGAAGTGCTTTTATTTTAGTTACGTTTCCTCTGAAGAGGATCAGACATGTTATGTGAGCATCACCCTAGGGCAGTGCCAAAAATCAAGAAGTCAATCTCCTGGAAGGATTCTTGGATGTTCTAATTTTGGGAGAACTGACTTCGTGTGTGTGTGTGCAGGCAGAGGGGAGCACACACAAACATCTTAATAGGCACCTGCTACCTTCAAGAGCAAGTAGGAATCATGCACGTACATCCACTTCTTTCTGGAATACGCATGAAGTTAGAAGAGGGTAAAAAGCATCAACAGTTTGGAAAGTAATACTTCATTAAATCTGTTTGTCTCTGTGCTAAAATGTGTTTAGCTCTTGATGAGTGTGTGCGACATTAAAGTCATCATTTTTGACTTTTTTTTAAAAATTTGATTTATGGGTGGTGTTGCTAAGATAAAATAAAACTATGGCTGTCACCAGTTGCCTTTCTCTTTCCAACCCTTTCTGTCATTTGGTTCTAAAGAAGCCCTTTCCAGAAGGAATGGCCAATAATGCAAACAATTCTGGTTCCCAGAAGGGACCAGACAGTATACTCTGCGTGTAAAATATCCGTATTCAGAAGGGTATTGAGGCAAAGGCATTTTTAGAATTCTTGGCCTTAATTTGAGAGCCAGAGCGTCATGGGCTGAACTGTGTCCCCTTGCGATGTACACACTGAAGTCCTGACCGCAGAAAGTATGCGTGGTGGTGGGGCCCTTCCCAGGTGATTCGGTTAGAAGGGCCGCTAAGGTGGTCTCCACTCCAACAGGACTGTGTCCTTAGAAGGCCAGAGGCTCACAGGGATGCAGTTTTTCCCTTGCCAAGGTTGTTGGCTCACTTCACACAGAGCAGACTGCTGACACTCCCTCTGAACCCCGAGGGCACTGGTGGGGGCACTCCCATAACGCAGAAGCGTCTTGTGCAATGAGTACTTGCAGGTGTAAAAACACATGCATGCCAGGATATTCCACTTCGAGTTTCTGGAAAGTTCTTTCTCTTTGTTGGCCTATCGGGTTGCATAGGAGAGAAATTATTTTAGTTGAAGATATCTAATAAGTGCTAACCCAGCGATAAAATATAAAAGCAAAGCTCGCAGACATAGCCCCTGCCATCTGACTGGTCCATGGTAGGGCTGAGAGATAGGGCAGAGGGCAAGTCCATGGAGGGAAAGAATGTTACTTAATCAGGGCAGTTCCACAGTGATTTTAACAGTTATCTGTTGTGGAGACTAAAAGCTACAGTTCCATTATAAAATGTATATATTTGACTCAGGAAAAAAAAAGCAACATTTTTATTGCCATAACACTTATGCTATTAATTTAAATTGCTTAAATGCATTGCTCATGCATTAGTTACAAAGTTAAGCTAAATTACAATCTTCAATATTTTGCTGATGTTTTTATTGCTCGATGATATATGAAAAATTACAGATCTACAAAAGTTTTAACTCATCTTTTTTTTTCCTTGTCAGCCTCTAGAGACAGGCAAGAACAGTAAAATGAAATTCAACCAGTATATTGAAAAGATAAACTTGAAGGAAGCTTACCACTAATTCACGTGCAATTTTATAGCAAAGACAAACAATAAACGATTACAAAGTCTGTATCGATTTGTAATGGGCTGTACAGTATTCTATATTTGTAAAGTCTTTTATGTGTGATAAAATACTTTTGAAAAGAAACTTTTGAAATTTTAGAATAGTTTTACATTTACAGAAAAAATTCAAAGATAGTGTAGTGAGTTCTATACATGCCACACCATTTCTCCAATTGCTAACATCTTATATTAATGTTGTACATATGTGACAATTCATGAACCAGTATTGGTAATTCTTATGGACTAAAGTCCATATTTTATTCAGATTTAAATTCCTTTTTGGTGGAGAAAACCACATTGCACTTGGTTGTCATGTGTCTGGGATGCTCCTGGGTGTGACAGCCTCTCAGACTTCTCTTGGCTTTAATCACCCTGATATTTCTGAGAAGAACTTGCTGGGAATTTTATATAGTGCCCTCGGTTAAGACTTCTGACATTTCTCCCGTGATTAGTTAAGGATGGGCTGCTGGGAGGAAGGCCATGGGGTGAGGCATGCTTTTATAACAGCAGGTCGAGGCTGACTCGCACTGCTAGTGTGACCAACATCACCCAGCTGAGGGACACTTGTGGGCTGGCACCACCAGCAGCTGCCCTTCCACACTGTCCTGGCCAGATGGAAGTCACTCTGCTCATCCCATTCTCATGGGGTGGAGGGCTGTGCCCCACTGCCTGAGGGCTGAGTATCTGCATAAATCCCTCAGAATCCTTCTATACCGCACTTCTTTTCATTGTCTTATATACATTGTGTGTCTATGGTCAGTCAGTCAAATTTTCATGTTGTGAAGATCATTTCTAAAGCAGTTATCCAGATTTCTTAATATGTTTTCTCAGGAAAACAATGTCTAGACTCTACAGCATCTTCAAAAAATAGAAACAAACGACCTGAGGGCCTCTGCTGGGATTGCTTTGCAAAAACACTCACTTTCTCGATGAGCCGCCCTAATTGCTGCAGCTCTTACTTCTGTGACCTTACAGCAATCTGTGTAGGATGGGCCAGGGAGTAGCACTGAGACACAGGGCCAGTTCTGATGCGCTGAAGTAACTGGAGGGTCCCTTGAAGGAAGGGAGACAGGTAGATGGAGGGAAGGAATTGAATTCTAATTTAAGTGCCTCATGCATTCAGGAATGGACCAGGAAGGTCAGAGGTGCTGAGGGGTCAGTGTTGCAAGGACACTGGACTATGTCCAGTATAAATAAAGAATTCTCTGTTGGGAGATAAAATCTGGTTTCTTTATAACAATGTTACTATTTCGTCAAAAATTTCTAGTCTTTCAAAGTTACAGGATCAGATGACTAAGAGAAAAAACAGATAATAGGAACTGACATGTGGATAGAGTCATCAGATTTAGCAGACAAACACATGGCATGGCTGGTTAGATCTGAAATATGTCTAATTGTCTATGCGCATATACATTGAGATAAAAGTTTATGCTGCTCACCCGTGATAAATAATAAGTTTATAAATTTTATATCTCTTTCTTTAATTATAACTGCCCTGAAAATTAGGTTTTCCTTCAAAGTTTCTTGCTTTTCAGAATTTGCTTATAAAATTCATTGCAGTTCTTCTCTGTGTTCCATTGCATTGGAACATAGCTGCTACAGTGGTCACACACAACACTTTTCTTCTTTTGCCCTCTAAACATCATTACTGAGAACACAGCTCAACCTTGGCATTCAGAGCCAGGATGCTGAACAGGAACTAGCAAATCTGGACTCTGAGAACAGCTCAGCAAAGCCTACATGGGAACATAAGATACCATCTTTCATGGCAGAGCTTGCTCTATTTTCAGGATTAGGTACCAAATTTGATCAATGACTTATGAAAAATATTTTTCTCTGCAGAAGAGAGCACTGCCATTGAGCTTAGTCCCCTCCTTGTCCAACAGTGCACCTGCTGATTCCACTGAGGTCCACACAGAGCATGTGCTGACACTGTGTAAAGAGCTGAATTCTTCAAAGGATGAAATTCATTCTGAAAGATAGTGTGTCTAGTGACATAAAAATTACCCATTTCATATAACACCCAGTGCTCCATGCAGTACATGTTATACAAAAACAATGGATTGTGGATCACCACATCAAAAACTAATGATGTATTGTATGGTGACTAACACAGCATAATAAAATTTTAAAAATTAAAAAAAATTACCCATTTCAAGTCAGAATTTCTCTTTCTGTTCATAAATAATGTCACATTTCAGAGCATCCTTGATGCTTAAAGGAACGTGTTTCCACCAAAGTGGCTTTCCATGGTGGAGCTTCAGTGACATTGCTCTCTTCTTCCATCTTACACAGTCCTAAAGCAGTAAAAATAAATACGAGCAAAAATAAATATACTTTAAATAATCAAAAGATTATTTAAAAGTCAACAAGAATTTCTTCAGCCTAATTCTCAGAATTAAAGTTCAGTTTTATGGCTTCAAGTAAACTGAAGATCCTTGCAGTTTCATTTGTTAGAGGGCCTTTGGGTTTTTGAGTGCACAGGAATTAAAGAACACTGAATCCCAAGAAAATTACAAAATCACTCATTAATCACTCAGTTTAAGTAGTGTATATGCTGAAATAACATAATTCGTGATAGTGTCTTTAAAGTCTACAGTAAGGACGTCAGATATTGTCGGAGCCACATGTGAGGAACAGTGGCAGTACCTCTGATTTGCTTTGATTTTGAGAAATGTTGTTTGCACCTTCACACAAACACCCACCAAAATATTTACTTGTATTATTTCTGTCAAAAACAATACAATCTTTCTCAATAACTCCTAACTCATTAACAAGAGTCTCTGAAAAATTCTGCTATTGTTTCTGAAGCCTCATCTGAAAAAAATTTCACCCTCAATTGCCTTATAAACAAGCCATTTTCATGAGAAAAATATTGCACAAACAAAGAAAAATATTCTCTGCATTGTGACTTTGGAGTGGGAAAATACCTGTGGCAGCTAGCAATGTGTTCCATCATTTGAGCTGGAAGATGTGGGAGCGCAGTTTGAAGGGCATGATAACTTCCATTGCAAATGTTTTATCTTCTTTGTCTGAATTCCTCATAATCAAACAATTAGTTATTTTATCACTTTCTCTGATACTAGTTGAGGAAATCATGCTTCCCTTACACTTAGCTGCTGGTGTGTGTGGTTTGTACATAATTTTCCACAATTTACTTGATGTTGAGCAAATAATTGCATACTGTAAAAATCTTCAAAAAGCCTGTTCTTCCTTAACAAATGTCTTTTGTTCATGAAAGTCACCATGAAATGCACACCTGTGTATTTGCATTTGGGGGTTCAAATACACACAGATAAAAATATATAAGTGCACTACCAGGAGAATTGAAGAGACTGACTGTGTCATTAAAGGTCAGAAAGGTAGAGTGCCCTACCAGGATGGGGAAGCTGGCTGGGGCCTGGGGGTTTTCACTGGGCCAGTTATGGGTATGTGGTCCCTGGAGCAGGGTCAACTCAGAAGGGCTACTGAGGGAGTTACTGCTGATTGGCTGCATCCACAGTGTGGACTGTCTCTCATTAACTATGTCTATAGAGTGGGCCATTCTTGATTGGCTGGTCTGTAGCATGGACCATCCCTAATTGGCTGATGTGCAGGATTTGGGCTGTCCTTGGTTTGCTTATTTTCACAAGTGTGGTTCCTGGGGTGATGATTTTGGGGTCTGGTGATTTTCAGAACCATAGCCACCATGGTATTTTGGTTAATTTTCAGGGCATGTGCACTAATGCAAAGCCATCTTAGTTAATGGGGTCACTTGCTCATGACTTGGTACTTTAGCCAAAAGTTTTTTCCCATCTCAATTATGAAAATAAATACTTTTGATTCCCAGTCACTACCTTTTTGGCCCCAGCCAAACTCAGAGGAGACCATGAGAGTTTATCTAGACCTTTGTTTGTGGAGATATGACCTTTCAGATGTCACCATTTAAGGGATTCAAAACAAAGTACTGTGACAGAAAATAGCTCTAACTGTGAATAGTTGTAATTTACTGTAAAAATCTGAGTATAGGTGTAGGGCACCTGGCAAAGTTAGTAGAAGGAAAAAGACTAACCATAAAACACAGGACGAATGCTGTGTGCACAGAGTGCTTGGCAAACCTATTGGCTGTGATCCATACATTGGATTTACAGACCAGCAAGTTATAATTAAAAGAAAAAACTAGTGTGGTTAGTAAGCTCAAGAAAATAGATGGAAAAAAGGACAATATTAATGACAAAATATAGAACTTCAAAAAAATCTGGTATCTAAAATATCACAAAACAGACACTTTGCAAGTGAAAATTAGAAGCTTTGGAATGGAAATTCCCATGGACACAGAAGACAGGACTCATAAACTGAAGACAAAACAAGAGAAAGCATTCAAATTGAAGCAAAGAGAGATAAATTGGATGATATGTACAGATTCCATGAAAAACACAAATTACCAAAGGTGACACAGAATGCAAAGTGAAATCTGGATAGTTGGATACTCAAACTTGACATGCATCAGGACGAGTTAAGTAGGGCCAATCACTCTTATAAACATAGCTGAAATGTTCCTAAGATGAGCAAATCAAATCCACCAGAAAAGATAATATAGGGAAATGAAATGTTGATTCCAGGGATACAAAAGTCCAAGGATACAAAGGGCCTTTCACCTTTGAAAAGTCAATCAGAGGAAATCACCATATTGACCTGGTCATATCATCATCTCAATAATGCAAAACAGCCTTTGTTCTCTCAGGATGGAAACTCTGAGTGATCCGGGAATAGAGTAGAAGTTTCTTAATTAGAGAAAGAGGGGCTACACCAATAGAGAAAACTCTGTAGTTAGAGAGTGGATGGCCACACAAATTTACCTAGTGGTGTCCTTTGCAGCAAACATATCACAGGACACTGCATATAAAAGTGTATTTAAGCAAACGTGGTCCAGGTGGGTGCTTATTGTAGAGTAGAATCAACTTACAAAGGAATTCAAGTCACCAGTAGGACAAAAAAGTTATTTTGATCAGTGTTTAAAGGAAAACAAATTTGATAATAGAAATCATTTTAATCAAATATATAAATAGTTAAAATATTTTCCATATGTATGTCTTACACTTCTATAAAGACTTAAATAAAGTCAGGTTCTTTTCTTTTCTTTCTTTTCTTTTCTTCTCTTCTCTTTTCTTTTATTATTTATTTGAGAGAGAGAGAGAGTGAGAGAGATGGAGTGGGGTGAGGGGCAGAGGGAGATGTAGACTCCCTGCTGAGCAAGGAGCCTGATGCAGGACTCCATCTCAGGACCTTGGGATCATGACCTGAGCCAAAGGCAGATGCTTAACCAACTGAGCCACCCAGGCATCCCAAGATGTTTTACTTCTTTTTTTTTAATTTTAATTTTAATTTATTTTTATTTTTTTAAATTTTATTATGTTATGTTAGTCACCATACAATACATCATTAGTTTTTGATGTGATCCACGATCCATTGTTTTCGTATAACACCCAGTGCTCCATGCAGTACATGCCCTCCTTGATACCCACCACTGGGGTAACCAATCCCCCCACCCCCTCCCCTCTAGAATCCTCAGTTTGTTTCCCAGAGTCCATCATCTCTCATGGTTCATCTCTCCCTCCGATTTCCCCCCCTTCATTTTTCCCTTCCTTCACCTCATGTCCTCCATGTTATTCCTTATGTTCCACAAATAAGTGAAATCATGTGATAATTGGCTTTCTTTGCTTGACTTATTTCACTTAGCATAATCTCCAGTCCTACCCATGTTGATGTAAAAGTTGGGTATTCATCCTTTCTGATGGCTGAGTAATATTCCATTGTATATATGGACCACACCTTCTTTATCCATTCATCTGTTGAAGGGCATCTCGGCTCTTTCCACAGTTTGGCTATTGCGGACATTGCTGCTATGAACATTGGGGTGCATATGGCCCTTCTTTTCACTACACCTGTGTCTTTGGGGTAAATACCCAGGAGTGCAATTGCTGGGTCATAGGGTAGCTCTATTTTTAATTTTTTGAGGCACCTCCACACTGTTTTCCAAAGTGCTGTACCAACTTGCATTCCCACCAGCAGTGTAAGAGGGTTCCCCTCTCTCCACAACCTCTCCAACATTTGTTGTTTTGCCCTGTCCATTTTTTTTGATGATGGTTTGAAACTCATGATCCACTGTTGTCTGTAAACAATATTTTGTTTTATTCTTATATTTTAATGTAACTTATTATTATGGAAAATGCAAACACATATATGGAAGAGAACATAGAGGAGCGTTATTAACTCTAAATCACAAGGGACATTTGTCAGCTCCTCACCCAGCCCCCTTCCCGAGCTGGTCTTCTTCTATTACCACACAAATGAATTGTCCATTTCTTGCTATTTGAATATTTTGATTGTTTCCAGTTTTTCACAGTAATAAATAATGTTGCAGTGAAATCTTTCTACGTGTTTTTTATACAATTGTGCTAACATTGCTAAGGTATATTCCTGTGCATAGCTCTTAATAGTTCCATGTTTCTCTAAAAGACATATACATGTTTTTAAAACATACCAACAACATGCTATCAAACTCGAAATCAGTCACCAATAATTTCTTAATATCATCAAATATCCAGTCATTCTTCACAATTCTATCATTGTTCTAATGCATTTAAAATACATTTTTAAACACTTGGTGTATTTGATAGAGAATCTAAAAAATTCCATAAATTATTATCAGCTAATATATCTCTTGAGACTCTACTAGTCTAGATATATTCCTCCTTCATTTCTTTCTTTTCCCTTACAAGGTTTTTGTTCAAGAAACTGGCTTTTGTTTTATAGAAGTCCTATGAACTGGCATAGATTGCATTCCTGATGTTTACATTTTTAAGTATTTTCATGTTCTTGTAAACTGATAGATTAAGATGCTTGACCAGATCCACACTGCATGTTTTTGGCAAGACTACTCCATTGGTATGTGTACTACCATCAAGAAATACGCAGTACCTCATGCACCCTCAGTCTCTCACCCTCAGTATCTCTCCCTGTGAAGCAGGGTTAAGAACCGTACCTCAGTAGTGACCGAGGTCCAGTGATTCATGATGGGGAGCAAATTTGCAGTATTTTAATATTACCATTCTTTTCTTACTTATAAGCTAAAAAATTTCTACGAAGAGAAACCTCTCTTTATCAACTATCTGGTTACTCTTAAGCACAGTTTTTATATAAAAGGCAGTATAAGTGCCTTATTCTTTCCCTTTCCTTCCATTTCCAAAATTATGGGTTGTTTGTCTAGTTTTTCTCAAAAGCAATCATGGATTCCTTTGATTTTACTGGTTTAGAATTATTAATAATTCATGAACTTCATATAATAGATGTGTTCCAGTCCCTTGATGTTATTATCACTCTTGATGCTAAAATTGTCCCATTCTTTCCAGGGGAAAGCCTTTTTATGTTGTATCCTAAATACTTTTCAAGTAACTTTTTTTAAATTTTTTTTAAAGATTTTATTTATTTATTTATTTATTTGAGAGCGAGAATGAGAGAGAGAGAGCACATGAGAGGGGGGAGCGTCAGAGGGAGAAGCAGACTCCCTGCTGAGCAGGGAGCCCGATGCGGGACTCGATCCCGGGACTCCAGGGTCATGACCTGAGCCGAAGGCAGTTGCTTAACCAACTGAGCCACCCAGGTGCCCTCAAGTAACTTCTAATAAGTGAAAAACAATTTATGGAAGTATAAGCTCTAAGTGTCCAGCTTGATGAGCTTTTACCCACTGAAGAAGCTCTTTGACCAGTGACGAGATCCAGGGAGAGCAATGCCTGAAATAGGGTCCCAGGAGGGGCAGCAGAGGTAGCCCTGCCCGTGTTTACATAAACGGGATCATACATACGAGCTCTCTGTCTGACTTTGGTCAACACTGTTTGTGCTGTCATCCTGCAAGACTGTCAGAGTTCCTTAGGGTAAGTTCTCATCCCTCAACTTGATCCATCCTGACAACAAGCAGCAACGGATCTGTTTTACTCTTAATGGGGCTTTGTGTAGTTTCCTTTTTCTGGTCATAACAGACGGTGCTGCAAGGGATATTCTGGGACACATCCTTAGTCCTTGTGGGCTTTCTTCTGGTAAAACAAGATTCCCCAAAATCCTTCTTGTCCATTTCCTTCCCCAGAAGTTAGATCAGCATTTCTTCCAGGAGCAGAGATCTTTCCGCTGGGAGGAAATCATAGCTAGAGACCACAACAGTTTTCATTTTCATTGTTTTTTTTAGAGACTGTGAGAGCGAGAGTGGGGGGCAGGGAGGAGCAGAGGGAGAGAGAAAGAGAATCTCAAGCAGGCTCCCTGCTGAGCAGAGAGCCCGACGTGGGGCTTGATCCCAGGATCCTGGGATCATGACCTGATCTGAAACCAAGAGGCAGATGCTTAACCAACAGAGCCACCCTGGCATCCCTTTACTTTCATTTTTATTTTTTTGACTCAAATTTAAAAACAATTCCACCCAACTAAATAATTTTTAAGAATCAACAAATAACAAAATAAACTGCTTTAACTTTCAGTATGCTTCACTTTACTTCATGCTTTGAGTATGTAAATAACAAAAATATCAGCAACAGGAGGAAGAAGAAGATGAGCTGTGGTCCTGAGCAGTTCCTAGGTGGATTTCAAACCTCAGGGACAAGCACCAGATTATGAAAACTCTATAATTTGTAGTAAAACACATGGTTGTACTTCTAATAAAAAAATAAGCATGATCCTCATCTCACAACTTACACCATAATAAATTACTTTTAGATCAAAGATTTAAAGGTAAAAACTAAGCACACACAAGCACCAAAAGAAAGCTGGAACGTTCTCTTGTGATATCAGAATGGGAAATGCCTCTAAACATGAGAGAAAGGGGGAGAATTAAACATTCATAATTTGATTAATATCTTATATGTTGCATGTCTCAAAGAAAATGGACAAACTAGGAAATATACAAGTCAATAATAAAAAGACCAATAATCCAATTGAAAAATAGCCAAAATATATGTAGAATCAATTCATTAAAAATTGAAATGCAAACAGCCCAAAGAACACATGTTTTCAGGACACACATGAAAGCAAGCACTGAAATCACGAGCTAGAATCTCTCCTCTGACTTTGTGAATTATTGGATTCAATGGAACAGGGAAATCTGTTCTATCTCATATATTCTTGGTGGAACCGTAAACTGGCTTAGCTTTAAGAAAGGGAATTGAGCTCTCTCCGGAGGGACGGAGCAAGATGGCAGAGGAGTAGGAGACCTGGATTTCGTCTGGTCTCAGGAATTCAGCTGAATAGGGATCCAACCATTCTGAACACGTACGAACTCAACAGGAGACCGAAGAAGAGAGTAGCAACAACTCTCTGAACAGAGAAGCGACCACTTACTGGAAGGTAGGACGTGCGGAGAAGTGAATCCGAGGCGATATTCGGGAGGATAGACGGCGGGGGAGGGGCCTCCGTCGGCCGCTTCTGGCAAGTGCTAGAGCCGTGGAGCAAAAAATCGGAACTGTTAGAAGTCGGCTCCGCTGAGGGACATCGCTCCAGTGGCTAAACAGGGGGTGGAACCCTCGTGGGACAGTGTGGTCTCAGGACCCTCGGGGTCACAGAAAGACCGGGGGTGCCTGAGTGCGGCAGAGCTCCCAGGGATAGGAGCGGGGAAGCCAGCTGCAGAGGCGGAGCCAAGGCGCGGGCTCTCAGCTCGGGGTGGCCATAAACTGTGATCCGCGGCCCAGTCGGGCCACTGCTCCTCCAGCAGGGACCCAACAAGCGGCAGAGCCGGGGAGACTCCCCTTCCTCCCCCGGGGAGGAGCGGCGCGGGAGCGCACCGCAGGGATCTGCTGGGTTTGGAGACTCCACACGGGGTCAGGTGCCAGAGATAGAAACGCTCGGTCACAGGCCAGGAGAGCACGGAGTGCGGCCGGAGACCAGGGACACGGGAGTGACTGCTTTTCTCTGGGGGCGCACTGAGGAGCGGGGCCCCGAGTTCTCAGCTCCTCCAGGTGGAGATTGGGAGGCCACCATTTTTACCCTGGTCCTCCAAAGCTGTACGAGAGCTTGCAGGGAACAAAAGCTCCTGAGCTCAAACCCAAGCAGCTTGCTTAGCCCGGATCGACAAGGGCGGGGCAATTCCGCCTCCGGCAAAGACATTTGGGAACCACGGCACCAGGCCCCTCCCCCAGAAGATCAGCAGGAACAGCCAGCAAGCCAAGACCAAGTTTACCGATCAAGGAGAACGGGAGAACTCCAGCGCTAGGGGAATACTGCACATAGAATTCATGGTTAAAAAAACAACCATGATTTTTTTTTTTTTTTAAGTTAATTTTTTTAACTATTTTTTTTTAATTTTTCTTTTTCCCTTTTTCAACCAACATCTTATCAATCCCTTTTTTAAAAAAACATTTTTTATTTTTCATTTTTAGAGTCATATTTTATCCCTTTATAGTAGTTACCCTTATTTTTGGCATATATATATATATATATATATGTTGTTCTCTCTTTAAAATTTTGAGATACAGTTTCTTCTAACAGATCAAAATATACCCTAAATCACTAGTGTATGGCTTTGTTCTAGTGTCCTGCCTGATCACATTCTCTCCCTTTTTTTTTCTTTTTTTTTAAATCTTCTTCTTTCTTTTTTCAAACAACTTCTTATCTTACCAATTCTTTTTATAAAATCTTTTATAATTTTCATCTTTACAGTCATCTTCCATCCCTTCATTGTATCAACCTTTGGTTTGTACATATATAAGTCTTTCTTCCTTTAAAATTTTAGGAGGCACTTTTTTCTAACAGACCAAAATATGCCCAAAATCTAGTGTGTGTCACTGATCTATGCACTAGCCTGATCAACAAGGAAATAAAGACTTTATTGTTTTTTTATTATTTTTTATTGTTATGTTAATCACCATACATTACATCATTAGTTGTTGATGTAGTGTTCCATGATTCATTGTTTGTGCATAACACCCAGTGCTCCATGCAGAATGTGCCCTCTTTAATACCCATCACCAGGCTAACACATCGCCCCACCCTCTTCCCCTCCAGAACCCTCAGTTTGTTTTTCAGAATCCATCGTTTCTCATGGTTTGTCTCCCCCTCTGACTTACTCCCCTTCATTCTTCCCCTCCTGCTATCTTCTTCTTGGAAATAAAGACTTTAAATGACACACTGGACCAAATGGACTTCACAGACATATTCAGAACATTCCTTCCCAAAGCAATGGAATACACATTCTTCTCTAGTGCCCATGGAACATTCTCCAGAATTGATCACATCCTAGGTCACAAATCAGGTCTCCACCAGTACCAAAAGATTGGGATTATTCCCTGCATATTTTCAGACCACAATGCTTTGAAACTAGAACTCAAATCACAAGAGGAAAGTCAGGAAGAACTCAAATACATGGAGGCTAAAGAGCATCCTACTAAAGAATGAATGGGTCAACCAGGAAATTAAAGAATTTAAAAAATTCATGGAAACCAATGAGCACGAAAACACAACTGTTCAAAATCTTTGGGATACAGCAAAGGCAGTCCTGAGAGGAAAGTATATAGCAATACAAGCTTTCTCAAGAAACAAGAAAGGTCTCAAATACACAACCTATCCCTACACAAAGGAGCTGGAAAGAGAACAGCAAATAAAGCCTAAACCCAGCAGGAGAAGAGAAATAATAAAGATAAGAGCAGAAATCAATGAAATAGAAACCAAAAGAACAGTAGAACAGATCAACGAAACTAGGAGCTGGTTCTTTGAAAGAATTAACAAGATTGATAGACTGCTGGCCAGACTTATCAAAAAGAAAAGAGAAATGACCCAAATCAACAAAATCATGAATGAAAGAGGAGAAATCACAACCAACACCAAAGAAATACAAACAATTATAAGAACATATTATGAGCAACTCTATGCCATCAAATTAGATAACCTGGAAGAAATGGGTGCATTCCTAGAGATGTATCAACTACCAAAATTGAACCAGGAAGAAATAGAAAACCTGAACAGACCTATAACCACTAAGGAAATTGAAGCAGTCATCAAAAATCTCCAACAAACAAAAGACCAGGGTCAGATGGCTTCCCAGGGGAATTCTATCAGACATATAAAGAAGAATTAATACCTATTCTCCTGAAACTGTTCCAAAAAATAGAAATGGAAGGAAAACTTCCAAACTCATCTTAGGAGGCCACCATTACCTTGATCCCAAAACTAGACAAAGACCCCATCAAAAAGGAGAATTACAGACCAATATCCTTGATGAACATGGATGCAAAAATTCTCACCAAAATACTAGCCAATAGGATCCAACAGTACATTAAAAGGATTATTCACCATGACCAAGTGGGATTTATCCCTGGGCTGCAAGGTTGGTTCAACATCCGCAAATCAATCAACGTGATACAATACATTAACAAAAGAAAGAACAAGAATCATATGATCCTCTCAATAGATGCAGAAAAAGCCTTTGACAAAGTACAGCATCCTTTCTTGATCAAAACTCTTCAGAGTATAGGGATAAAGGGTACATACCTCAATATCATAAAAGCCATCTATGAAAAACCTACAGCGAATATCATTCTCAATGGGGAAAAGCTGAGAGCTTTTCCCCTAAGGTCAGGAACGCAGCAGCGATGTCCACTCTCACCACTGCTATTCAACATAGTATTAGAAGTCCTAGCCACAGCAATCAGACAACAAAAAGAAATCAAAGGCATCCAAATCGGCAAAGAGGAAGTCAAACTCTCACTCTTTGCAGATGATATGATACTTTATGTGGAAAACCCAAAAGACTCCACCCCAAATCTGCTAGAACTCATACAGGAATTCAGTAAAATAGCAGGATATAAAATCAATGCACCGAAATCAGTGGCATTCCTATACACCAACAACAAGACAGAAGAGAGGCAAATCAAGGAGTCGATCCCACTTACAATTGCACCCAAAACCATAAGATACCTAGGAATAAATTTAACCAAAGAGGCAAAAGATCTGTCCTCAAAAAACTATAAAATACTCATGAGAGAAATTGAAGAAGACACAAAGAAATGGAGAAACGTTCCATGCTCATGGATTGGAAGAACAAACATTGTGAAGATGTCAATGCTACCTAGAGCAATCTACACATTCAATGCAATCCCCATCAAAATACCATCCACTTTTTTCAAAGAAATGGAACAAATAATCCTAAAATTTGTATGGAACCAGAAGAGACCCTGAATAGCCAGAGGAATGTTGAAAAAGAAAAGCAAAGCTAGCGGCATCACAATTCCGGACTTCCAGCTCTATTACAAAGCTGTCATCACCAAGACAGTATGGTACTGGCACAAAAACAGACACATAGATCAATGGAACAGAATAGAGAGCCCAGAAATGGGCCCTCAATTCTATGGTCAACTCATCTTCGACAAAGCAGGAAAGAATGTCCAATGGAAAAAAGACAGTCTCTTCAACAAATGGTGTTGGGAAAATTGGACAGCCACATGCAGAAGAATGAAACTGGACCATTTCCTTACACCACACACAAAAATAGACTCCAAATGCTTGAAGGACCTAAACGTGAGACAGGAGTCCATTAAAATCCTAAAGGAGAACACAGGCAGCAACCTCTTTGACCTCAGCCGCAGCAACTTCTTCCTAGAAACATCACCAAAGGCACGGGAAGCCAGGGCAAAAATGAACTCTTGGGATTTCATCAGATAAAAAGCTTTTGCACAGCAAAAGAAACAGTCCACAAAACCAAAAGACAACCGACAGAATGGGAGAAAATATTTGCAAATGACATATCAGATAAAGGGCTAGTATCCAAAATCCATAAAGAACTTACCAAACTTAACACCCAAAGAACAAATAATCCAATCAAGAAATGGGCAGAAGACATGAACAGACATTTTTCCAAAGAAGACATCCAAATGGCCAACAGACACATGAAAATGTGCTCACCATCGCTCGGCATCAGGGAAATCCAAATCAAAACCTCAATGAGATACCACCTCACACCCGTCAGAATGGCTAAAATTAACAAGTCAGGAAACGACAGAGTTTGGCGGGGATGTGGAGAAAGGGGAACCCTCCTACACTGTTGGTGGGAATGCAACTGGTGCAACCCCTCTGGAAAACAGTATGGAGGTTCCTCAAACAGTTGAAATTAGAGCTACCATTCGATCCAGCAATTGCACTACTGGGTATTTACCCCAAAGATACAAATGTAGGGACCCGAAGGGGTACGTGTACCCCAATGTTTATAGCAACAATGTCCACAATAGCCAAACTGTGGAAAGAGCCAAGATGCCCATCGACAGATGAATGGATAAAGAAGCAGTGGTATATATACACAATGGAATATTATGCAGCCATCAAAAGGAATGAGATCTTGCCATTTGCAACGACGTGGATGGAACTGGAGGGTGTTATGCTGAGCGAAATAAGCCAATCAGAGAAAGACATGTATCATATGGCCTCAGTATATGAGGAATTCTTAATCTCAGGAAACAAACTGAGGGTTGCTGGAGTGGTGGGGGGGGTGGGAGGGATGGGGTGGCTGGGTGATAGACATTGGGGAGGGTATGTGCTATGGTGAGCACTCTGAATTGTACAAGACTGTTGAATCACAGATCTGTACTTCTGAAACAAATAATGCAACATATGTTAAGAAAAAAGAAAAAGAAGAAGATAGCAGGAGGGGAAGAATTAAGGGGAGTAAGTTGGAGGGGGAGACGAACCATGAGAAACGATGGACTCTGAAAAACAAACTGAGGGTTCTAGAGGGAAGGGGCGTGGGGGAATGGGTTAGCCTGGCGATGGATATTGAAGAGGGCATGTTCTGTGTGGAGCACTGGGTGTTATGCACAAACAATGAATCATGGAACACTGCATCAAAAACTAATGATGTAATGTATGGTGTTTAACATAACAATAAAAAATTTAAAAAAAGAGAAAGGGAATTGAGAAATAGACACCAAAAATAAAAAGCTCATACTGTCTTGACCAGAAGAGTTGGAGCCAGTGACCCCGGCAAAGGGAGAAGAAATTCAATCCTAACTGTGGAGCCTGTTTATTTCACTAGCCCTAGAGAGGAGTCATCTGTTTGCCCTTGTCTTCTCTCAGTCTATGGATTAGGACCTGGTGTAGGGGATATGTAGAAAATGAAGTAACTTGGAACTTTTCTCATGGTTCAGTCTTGTGAAACGTCGGCTCAGCAGGAATAAGATACTTGTGCTGTTATGGTCGTGGGATGACTGCTCAGGACGCGCAGGTGGGGGCAGCCAGGTCCCTACAAATACTATAAGGTGGGCGTTCTCCTTAGGAGCTGCAGGATTTGTCTAAAGAGCTGGGTTTTCTTTCTTTTTTCTCTTTTTTAAAGATTTTTATTTATTTATTTGACAGAGAGAGAGCACAAGCAGGCAGAGCGGCATTCACAGGCAGGCTCCCAGGGGAGCTGGGTGTGCAGGGTGCTGGTGCAGGCTTGGGGTCTGCACGCCGGCAGGGAGGGCAAGGGGAGACCCACAGGGCTCCTGCGGGGGTCCTGGGCAGGTGGGTTCCGAAAGCTTTGCACTGACCCCCAACAGAAGGCGTGTGACCTTGAGACAGTCCCTTTATTGCACTGAGATGACCTTGCGGGGCTGAGGGCTGAGCCCCAAGCAACGTCCCGCTGGATCATGTTTAGTGAGTGTTTTGTATGTGCTCAAAACTACTAGTTTCTTTTGGTTTGGTGTTTTAAGTGTAGACCGTGAGATAATTGTGTTCACGTTTCCTGTATCTTTGCATATTTTTGCATTAGTGCACTGAGTTAGTTTCACTTGTAATATATGGACTTAGCAGAATGCATTTATGCATCATTGGTAATTCAACAAATTGTCATCTATCACATTTTTTATACCCAAATTGTTGAACTGGTTTTATTTTTATAACAAAAAATAATTTGTGAAAATAGTAATGCTGTTTTCCCATCTCATGGAGTCTCTATGCATGTCCCTTACCGTGTTTGTTTTTCTGATGAAAACAGAATTTATATACCCTGTGATTCTTATTTGTTACATGCTGTAATTGGTGGGATGTGTCTTGCAGTTCTCATGTCCACACTCACACACACTCACACGCCCATGCACATGTGCGTGCATGTGCACACACACTCACATGAGCACACACTGCCTGCAGGTTACGCTTCACATAAACTGTTTGTGGAACAGTCACTCTTTTCCACGTTGGAATGGCAGCTTCCTTACCACCACGGCCGAGTTCGATGGCATGAAAACAGGGTGGGACACGAGGGTGAACATAGCCCTTCATGGAAAAGCTATGCACACCAACCTTGAACAGAGAGTATATGCACGGTCCTCACCGAAAGGTACAGCAAGATGGACTCTAAGGATGAGCAATCCAACCACAGCAGCCTCCAGCACTCACTACAGAACCATCCAGAACCCTGTAGCACTCATTCCAGAACTCTCCAGAAATTTCCCAAACCCTCTGGGACTCTCCAGAACCCCCCTTAACACCCCAGATCACTCTGGAACCATCTGGAACTGTCCAGAACCCACCAGATCCCTCTGGAAGTTTCCAGAACTCTCTAGAACCTTCCAGAATCCCTTCCCAGAATCCTCCAAAACCCTTCAGAACCCTCAAGAACTCTCCAGGAGCCTCTGGCATGTTGGCCTCTATTCTGTGCCCCCTTTCCTTTCAATAACTCTAGAGAGTGAAGCAACATTCCTGGTTTTGCCTCTTTTCTTTGAATACTGAGTAATTACAAACAAGGATTTATTTCAGGACCTAAAGCCCTTTGTTTAACCCATTCTGACTCCACTGGCCACAGCCCGGGACCTATGGCTTTCACTGGACACGTGTATAATCACCTTTAATACATACGTATATATTCATAGGTAGTATATGTCATTAAAATAGTTTTGAACATTAAACACACGGAATAATTCTGTGTGTTTTGTGTGACTTGCTTATTCACCCCTTACTTGTGTCATTGCCGTTTATCCATGTTGATGAATGTATCTGTCATTCTGTCCTTTCCACAGTTGGACATGCCCCACCACTTTGAATCACAGTGGGTTCCGAGCCTGGTTGGGGTAAAGACGTGAAGTCCTTACAGGGAATCAGCACTCACAGAGGCAGGGGCAGGCACAGCCCCAGGAGGGCTGTGTGTGGGGCGCAGGGCAGGGGCGGGGCAGGTGCAGAGAGAAGGCATGAGAGCCAGAGCAGCCTGGTGGTTGTCGGATCCTCTGCTGTGTAAGAGGCTGGAAATATCCCAGGAAAATATACGAACACTGTCTTCAAATCACAGAAATCTTACTGGCCAGGCCATGAGTTTGGTTTCACTCCACCGTGAAAAACTGTGTTCTTAAAAAAAGTGTGGTAACTTTCAGAGCTGTGTCTCTCCTCAGACCCTGCCAGGGAGGCCGGCTGGTGGGCTTGAGCAGTAAAGGCTGCTGCGTGAGCTTCAATGAGGACAGGAGGGACCAGGCTGCTTGGAGACTTACCTGAACCAGGTGTTAAGAGGACCTGGCAGGTGTAGGCTACAAAGCGAGGGTCTTCCCGAACCACAGGCATGGGCTGCCTGAGGCAGCAGGACCAAGCCGATAGCACTGCCGTATCCTTCGTTCGTCCATTCCAGGAGGACGGTGAGTTTAGATTTCAATTATCTGAGTTCAGTTTGCAGTAAAATTTATGTATGCAGACACATCTAGACAATCGTCCTAAGAACTTGAGTCTTATCCACAGATGTCAGCTCTGGATGTAAATCGGTGACTCATCTCAGCCACACTGTTCACAATGAGGACAGTTTCTGTTCCCCTGTTTCCCGGCCATGCTCTTGGGTAAGATTTCTTTGGATTGGATTTGAATTCCTTCAGTAAACCCCGGCACTTCATCAACATTATTCCACCTGGGAAGGCTAGGGCTGGGTGTTATTGATTTAAGAAATGAATTTCTTGTCTGTCAGACGTGATACTGTGATTTTTTAATCTTTGTTTAGAATGTGGAAAAAAGTTAACGTCCAGATTATGATACAATGTAATTCATATCAACAGATCACTGTCTTCAGGCATTGCTACATGGAAATAAAACACATACATGAAATAGGATGCCTTTGTTGGGAATATGGAAAATGATTGAGAAGTAAGAAGTTCCAACAAGGGAATTGCTAAGCTTGATCTGAATATGAGCATGGGGCAGTCATTTTTTTAATGTTAGAGATGTGCATTGTTTATACTTTTATAATAATAAGACTAGTTGTAACTCCATGGCTTTTTAATTTGCTTGAGGCAATGAGTGCACATCTTAAGCCCCCTTGCTAACCAGCGACTCTCCTGGTAAGTGTGAGGACACTGCAGGCAGGCCCTCTGGGGAGGGTGGTGGGTGTAGGAAGAGCGTAAGTCTGGGAGCCTGAGGTGCGCGAGAAAGGCACCTTCCCCGGAGAGACCTGCCCAAGCCGGCTGGACACTCCCTGGATCCTGCCTGTCCAGTGTTCATATCCCCCTGTTTAAACTATGTCTTCTTGGGGCACCTGGGTGGCTCAGTCGTTAGCATCTGCCTTCGGCTCAGGTCATGGTCCCAGGGTCTTGGGATCGAGCCCTACATCGGGCTCCCTGCTCAGCAGGAAGCCTGCTTCTCCCTCTCCCACTACCCCCTGCTTGTGTTCCCTCTCTCGCTGTGTCTCTCTCTGTCAAATAAATAAATAAAATTAAAGAAAAATAAACTATGTCTTCTTATGCTCCCTTGAAAATAAATACAGTTAAATTCATGTCACAGGACTGATAATTAAATGACCTAATACTGTAGAACACTGCATGGATCTGTTTTATACTCTATCGGATGTGCAGGAGATGCACACAAGATTGTAAGCAGTAAAAGTAAACACTTACACTCCTACATCATCGATTCAAATCCACCTGACTGATGCTTAATAGAGGCCAGTGATGAAATAAATGAATAAGCAATCCAAATACCAGGAAAATACAATGATAGTTTACTGGAAAAGATATTGTAAATTTCTACTGGATTCTTTTTCATTGCCTTTATTCCAGAAATGTTTAAGCGATAAGAAATGCCAGACGTTACTGTGGAGGAAGCCAGCTGTTGTTTGCTGGAAATGCTCTCCCAGGGACACACACAGCCTCTTTACCTCACCCTCTATGTTCTCTGGACACTGAGCTGCTGTAACCAAGTAACCCACCAATATTTCTGATGTAGAATTTACTCATCCTTTACATAATGGTCACAAGATAATGAGACTGGTTTTAGGAAATGACTGGGGAGCATGAGTATTTTTCACTCACTGTCTACACTGTTGTGTTCCGATGCCACTGTCCACACAGAGATAAGCTCTTTTACACAAGTTATTGTTCCACAAATTATAGTTAGTGTCCCCTAAAATGTGTCATACTTCATGGAATAAAGAAAATGCTCCATTTAAAATCGTTACATGGAAGAGTAATGTATTCTTAGTATCTATTACCTTGTAGCTATATAATAAGATCATAAAATTTTAATGCAATAGTTACATTGTTCTTATTTTTCTTTTGAAATTCATATTGACAATAAAATAGTGACAAGGGATTTTACTCTTTTCTTTAAAGTTTAACAAGCACAGGAGCCGTGGATTATAACCAAAGGGATACAAGGGGGATTTCACCTTTTAAAAGAAGAAAGATGAAATCACGGCCTGGGTGGTATTATAATGACACACTTCCAGGAGTCACGCACCTCCAGTCCACGCAGAGCGGCTAGCCAGTGGCCCAGCCAGCGCTGGAAGAGAGTCCAGCGAGGAGCGTTGGCATGGGAGGCTCGTCTTCCCAGTGTAATTCACACGGGCTCCTTATGTGCCCACCTGGAAGACCAGGGCCTGCTGTGAATCTGCTTCTGCCCCCCCCCCCCCGCTCTGGAGGATGACGGCACAGGGGATGGGCCTGATGAGGGGCTTCCTCACACCCCTGCCACTTCACATGGATGGGCAGGGACAGGGAGCTGTTTGTGTGGCCAAGGCCAGGGTAGGGAATGGGAGTCCTTGGGGCTGTCCAGGGCCAGAAGCCAGGAGATGCTCATGTGCAGAGAACCAGACACGGTAGGACTTAGAGGGGGTTTTGGCCAGTGGGGGCCCCTCAGGCTGCTGCCCTGATCGTGGCAGTGTTGGCCCTGGGGTGTCGGCCAGTTCAGAGGACCCCCGCCTGGCCCCCATTCTGGTGGCATCATGCTGGTGGACAGGGAGTTCTCTGCTGCCCACTGGCTCCCACAGGTGTCTAGTGCCCAAGACATGCTCCCAAAAAGCCAGGCCACCGTCCAGCTGTGTGTCCACAGAGGAGGGGCAACAGGGCTTGGTGGGGATCAGGATTTTGGTGCACCACCATGTTGGAGGTGTTCCTACCTGTCAACGGGCTAACCTGGGAGAGGCCTGTGTAGTGAGGCACAGCTCCACTGCAGCCAGGGGTACCCCCTCCACCCGTGCTGAGGCAGTTCTGGGTGTCCACAGTGGGCGAGATGCTGTCAGCATGTCAAGAAGCCCGGGCGGTGGTCAGTGCAGCCTCCAGAGGACTCGAGCAAGGCCATCCAGAGCTAGTGGCTGTGGGAGTCCAGGGCCGTGTGGTCTGTGCCGGACGTGACTGCTTTCTCCAAGTCAGGACTGTGGGCAGCAATCCGTGTGGTGTGGAGAGCCGTTGAGAGCCTGGCCCCGAGCCATTCGGGTACAGGAGGTACAGACCCAGGCCCCTCACCCTATTGCTCCCCTGCCCCCTGGGACAGACCGCTGTGGCCACTGGGGTCGCCACGGGGAATGTCACTGTTCCCACTCAGAAGACCCCCAAGTCAGGTGGATCCAGATGGGGTGGAGGTCCTCGCAGGGGCTGACACATAGGGCTTCCCAGAGGCCTTCCTCACCAGGCCCCCAGACCCGGAGCGAGGCCGCCAGACACCCCGGGGGCATGGCAGTGACTTGGGGGTAGGACACGATGGCCTATGGCAGCCTGTTTGGAGTACCATCCTGAGGAGCCAGCACACAGTTTGGCGAGGCTGGTGTGTAAGACAGGCTGCTCTCAGGCCCTGGACACCAGGCAGGGGACGGCCACCTGCAGGCCTGCTCTGGCTGCCACTCACTGAGCTTCCAGAGAGCACTGGAGGGGGCCAAGCTCGGGCCTGTGGGGCAGTGCGTGGGCCCCAGGAGGCAGCCCCAGAGTTCTGGGGACTGTGCCAGGCCAGGGCCTCCCTGCGACTCCTCCAAACACAGAGCAGGGAGAGAGCATGTCCACACAGAGCCCTCCACCAACGTATAAGAGCCGGGCCACTCCTCAGCTCCAGACTCAGCACATCTCCCTGATTAGAGGCTTCTGGGGAGGGCTAGTGGCATCGTCCTCAGGAATATGGATGCAACTGCTTAACAGTGCCAGCAACCTGAGCCCAGCGCTGCATAAATGGGTAATGCTCTGATTTGACATTCGAGTGAAATTAACGGAACACATCATACTAACGGGCTTATGAAGATAAACCAGGCAATCATCTCCATAGATGCAGAAAAACATTTGACAAAATTCAACAGAAAGCCTCTCAGCAAACAAGGCATACAAGGGAATGCCCTCTCCTCCGAGGGGCCTTCAGGACGAGCTCGCTAGTGGGAATCGGATGAGGAAGGGGCGCGAGCTCTTGGGATGGGGCATCCCACCGGGCAGCCACGTGAGAGCAAGGCCGGGACAACCTCGTGAGTTCAGCGGGGGTGCGGGATAGACCGTCACTACCTATAAATAAGCTGAGTTTCTATATGATGGCAGCAAACGGTTGGAAATGTGAAGTAGAAGCCTCCCTGGGAATACCCGAATGTGAGGTGTCCGTGTGAGGTCTACGTCTGCTTCTGCGGGGGACTGTTTTGCACACAGCAGCGCTGACCCTCCCCACTGGAGGGCAGGGCCCTACCTGTGAATTTACTGCCGAAGCGTGCCTTCCGCCTGAGCCCAGACGACCTCCGTGATGCACCTCGCTGCTGGCTTTTTGGCCACACCTGCTCTGACAAAGCGCCCACATCCCCATGGCCCAGGGAGACCACCCCAGCGCGGGAGCTCTGTTTTAGCTATTCCTGTGTCCTGAGTGGCTTTTCTATCTCCACTCTTTGTAGATCTAATTTTCCTGAAAGTCTCTGCCATTATTTGTCATCTACAGGACACACACCTGTGTGCCATTATGCGATTGTTTAGACATATTTAGTTTTTATGTCAGGAAAAAAATAGTTTTGGATTAAGAACTACAAAGTAATGAAACAATTTAAAACTTAGACACAATTCTAAGGTCGCGGGTGAAAATATCAACAGTAAAATGTGAAATTAAATAAACTCATGAGTTTCCTTACTTCATTCACTATGTTAATCATAGTAAGTTATTTGAATTGGAATAGAGCTGAATCCCTTAACATTTTTTTTCTTTTTAAAAAAATTATTTAAATTAATTTAGTTAACATATAATGTATTTCTTTTTAAATTTTTTTTATTTTTTAATTTTATTATGCTATGCCAGTCACCATACAATACATCATTAGTTTTTGATGCACTGCTCCACAATCCATTGTTTCCATATAACACGCAGTGCTCCATGCAGAACGTGCCCTCCTTAATACCCATCACCAGGCTAACCCATCCCCCACCCCCCTCCGCTTTAAAACCCTGTTTGTTTCTCGGAGTCATAGTCTCTCATGGTTTGTCTCCCCCTCCAATTTCCCCCCTTCATTCTTCCCTTCCTTCTCCTAATGTCCTCCATGCTGTTCCTTATGTTCCACAAATAAGTGAAACCATGTGATAAATGACTTTCTCTGCTTGACTTATTTCACTTAGCATCATCTCCTCCAGTCCCATCCATGTTGATGTACAAGTTGGGTATTCATCCTTTCTGATGGCTGAGTAATATTCCATTGTATATATGGACCACACCTTCTTTATCCATTCACCTGTTGAAGGGCATCTCAGCTCTTTCCACAGTTTGGTTATTGCGGACATTGCTGCTATGAACATTGGGGTGCATATGGCCCTTCTTTTCACTACATCTGTGTCTTTGGGGTAAATACCCAGGAGTGCAATTGCTGGGTCATAGGGTAGCTCTACTTTTGAATTTTTGAGGCACCTCCACACTGTTTTCCAAAGTGGCTGTACCAACTTGCATTCCCACCAACAGTGTAAGAGGGTTCCCCTTTCTCCACAACCTCTCCAACATTTGTTGTTTCTTGCTTTGTCCATTTTTGCCATTCTAACTGGTGTAAGGTGGTATCTCAATGTTTTGATTTGAATTTCCCTGATGGCTAATGAAGACGAACATTTTTTCATGTGTCTGTGAGCCATTTGTATGTCTTCTTCAGGGAAGTGTCTTTTCATATCTTCTGCCCATTTTTTTGACTTGATTATTTGTTTTTTGGGTGTTGAGTTTGAGAAGTTCTTTATAGATCTTGGATACCAGCACTTTATCTATAGTGTCATTTGCAAATATCTTCTCCCATTCTGTGGGTTGCTTCTTTGTTTTGTTGACTGTTTCCTTTGCTGTGCCCAAGCTTTTTATCTTGATGAAGTCCTAAAAGTTCATTTTTGCTTTTGTTTCACTAGCTTTTGGAGATGTATCTTGAAAGAAGTTGCTGTGGGTGATGTCTAAGAGGTTACTGCCTAAGTTCTCCTCTAGGATTTTGATGGATTCCTGTCTCACATTGAGGTCTTTCATCCATTTTGAGTTTATCTTTGTGTATGGTGTAAGAGAATGGTTGAGTTTCATTCTTCTGTATATAGCTGTCCAGTTTGCCCAGCACCATTTATTGAAGAGACTGTCTTTTTTTCATTGCATGTTTTTTCCTGCTTTGTCAAAGATTATTTGAACACAGAGTTGAGGGTCCATATCTGGGTTCCCTAATCTGTTCCATTGGTCTATCTGTCTGTTTTTGTGCAAGTACCATGCTGTCTTGGTGATCACAGCTTTGTAATATAGCTTGAAATCAGGCAACGTGATGCCCCCAGCTTTGTTTCTCTTTTTCAACATTCCCTTGGTGATTTGGGGTCTTACAATGCAACTATAGAAAGAGAAATTAGAGAAATGATTCCATTTACAATAGCACCAAAAACTGAGATGCCCTTCAACAGATGAATGGGTAAAGAAGATGTGGTCCATATATACAATGGGATATTACTCAGCCATCAGAAAGGATGAATACCCAACTTTTACATCAACATGGATAGGACTGGAGGAGATTATGCTAAGATACCTCGGAATAAACCTAACCAAAGAGGTAAAGGATCTATACTCTAGGAACTACAGAACACTCATGAAAGAAATTGAAGAAGACACAAAAAGATGGAAAAATATTCCATGCTCATGGATTGGAAGAATAAACATTGTTAAAATGTCTATGCTACCCAGAGCAATCTATAACTTCAATGCCATCCCAATCAAAATTCCAATGACATTTTTCAAAGTGCTGGGAACAAGCAATCCTAAAATTAGTATGGAATCTGAATCCCTTAACATTTTGAGAACTGAATATATGGGGACATTTGTCATCCTGCAAATGCATTACTTGGAGTACTTTCATAAGTGCCTGCACATTTAATAATAAGGAGGGAACGTTAGCTAGAATTAAAATGTACTTTTGCCCTTGATTGTGAAGCTGGAGCTTCTGCTGGCTTTGCCCATGAGAGATGAGCCCACCATGCGTCATTACAGCTGAGGTGCTGACTCAGAAGCTGCTGGTAATTAAAGCTTACCGGGTGTTATAATAATTATCTCCTTCATAGATTTTTTTTAATTCACTATGCCACTTCTGAATAACGAAAGGACTTTAAAACCTAGTGAATAATCAGACATTGTGAAATCAGAGGTGAGCCCACAACTCTTGTTTTGATTCATGCTAAATATTCATTTCATGTCAACCAGATTTCTAAGTCATATGCACTTGCTGTCAGAATTTTCAGGAACAATAACCAAAAAAAAAGGGCTTTCCTTCCTCCAAATGCACTGGGTTTTCTCAGACACAGTGAAGCACAGAGTTGGGAAGGCATTACCCATTAATTAGCTAATTAAGACAAAATGCCTTCTTTTGAGAAGAAAATGCCCTGCACTGGCTGTGGAAATATGATTCCTTCCCTGGAAGTTCTGGTAAATTTCACCTGCATTTCCATCAGTGTGAGGAAGAGGAAGTGATTTTAATGATTTCACGCCAGGGAGCTGAGGGAGCGGTGTGCCTGGTGAAAGCCCTGACAGGGTATGAGGCTGAGGCCATGCTCGCCGAGGTCACGTCTTCAGCGTCCCTGGGACATGCTCCCACTGGACTCAGCCGTCAAGACCCCCACGTCCATTGTGTAACTAGTCAGCTTTCTAAAGCACAAAGTGACCACATCCCTCCCTGGATCCAGTGTCCAGGTGAGCTGGGCTTGCAAAGGGGGGTACGGGGGGGTGGTTCTGTGCCAGGTCTCTGCATACCTGTGAACTCCAGTTTATACCTGCTGCTGCCCCACGTGAGCTCCTGCCTTCCTTCGAAATAGTTACTAAGCACCCAAACAGCTTTACTGAACACGAAATCAGGTGCTGGGGATACAGGGGTGCACCAGGCACATATAGACCCATTGTTCACAGTCTAGTGTGGTATGTGGACAAACAGATCCTGATTTCATCCAGTGGCAATTGCCATGGATACAAGCACTTCTTACAAATCAGTTCATATGTGATCAAAACTATCTGAAGTGCAGGAGTCTTTCTAATTAACAAAGATAATATTATTGTATTTAACTTGACATGTCAAACTATTTAGAATATTTTAACTTAAACCCTTAAAATGTGTGCCTACAGCCTGACATTGAGCAAGAAAAATTTTAACCAGTAAATAAAGTAAAATATTACATATATATGTGTATTTCACTGAAAGTGAGAAGACAGGTGGTTTATATTTGAAACTAATTCATAAATGGGTCTAGATTTCCCCAGGTGTGAATTAAAAATTGAGGTGCTGGACGAGCTTCTTCGGGCTCCCTCTGTGGCTGTGCCCAGACAATCGGCGAGACAGCAGAGTTGAGATGCACATTTAAGGGGAGTGAACGCGCAGGTGGGAACAGCTGTAAAAACATTTCCCGTTTGAGCACTTAACTTACTTCACTGGGACACTGATGTACTTGAGTCCCTCCGCATTCTTTTTTTTTAATTAAAAGTTCAATCCAAATAAAATAAAAAGTAAAATCTAAAAAAAAAAGTTCAATCCAATACAAAGAATTTGTATCTGAACCAAAGTTTCAGGAACTGAAACATTAATGCCTACAGTTGTGGCTGCTATGAAGCCGGAACCATGTAGCTAACGGGAGGGTGCACCCCTCAATGGGCAGAGCCTTGCTCCAGCAGCTGCGTAAATAAATGCATCTGAGGTGCCCGGGGCCAGATCTTCCTCATCACTGAGGGGAGCCATGGGGAATCTTGAGAAATGCATGTATATGATATGATTAAAGTGGATTTGTTAGTAAAAACAGAACAAAATACTTTAACGGGCACTGAAATGATCGTTAGCATTATTTTTCCAGTACTTCCAAGAACAACATAAAAAATGGTCTTATCTAGGGGACCTGTTTAAAATGGAGGAAAATATACATAGTTAAAAAAATTAGTGAGTTGGAGCTGGTTTTAGATGGCTCTCCTCCGTGAAAAATTGAGTTTCTTTCCTGTGTCTCCAGCCCACGTGACAGGTTTGCCTTTGAACTAGGCTATTTTAAGCTATTCAAGTCAATTACGTAAATAAGTTTCAACTCCTTGGGCTCTGTACTTCTGTTTTCTTCTACTGATTTCTATTATTTGCCAAGTACTGTATTTGGTTTGCATTTCTTTTCTTTGTGATTTAAATTCTACTTAGGGGCACCTGGGTGGCTCAGTCTGTTGAGCATCTGAGTCTTGGTTTCTGCTCACGGTCCTGGGATCAAACCCTGTGTCAAGCCCCAGGACGAGCTCCACGCTCAACGCAGAGTCTGCTTGAGTTTCTCTTTCCCTCTGACTCTGATCCCCTCCCCTGCTCTAAAATAAACAAATCTTTAATAAGTAAACAAACAAACGAATAAATAAATAAATAAATTCTACTTAAATATTTCTTGAATTACATTTCCTTTATTGTCAACAATATAAATTCGACTTCAATTTGCTAACATAATTCATTTACTATTAAAACAAAGAAAAAGATAGGATCATACATCTCCCCTCTTTCATGCTGTTTTTCCCAACATTTCATACTGTTTTTCTTCCTTCTCTTTGATCCTTCTCCCCTCTTCTGTTGTTATAATCTGAGGTCGGAATGTTGATATTTGTTACAAAATAATTATAGATGACATACCTTCTGCAGCATGAAATATTTGCAACATTTTCTTTCAGCTTTATAATTATATTTAGACTAACATATTAGATTTAACACAATTTTTAACTTATCTTAAAACTCACTATCATTCAATTTGTAGCATGAATATTCTATTTATGTGTTCTTATATACTCTTCAACTTCTGTGTTCTAGAATATACCTTGAAGCATTTTTCCTTGAAAAACCACATGGATAGAGCATATTTTGAAAACTTTCTAAAACTGAGAGTCTTTCTATTATATATATACATGAACCATGCCAAACACTTGACAACAGTATCTTAAACCTTCATATGCAGAAAAATTATTTGAAGGAATTGATGTAAGTGTGGGTCTGAGTTTCACTTAGAAGCTGATGGAAATGATGTGGGAAGATGGACATGTTCAGAAAATATCCCAGACAGTTTGGACTCAAAGTGTCTCTCCCTTAGAAAATGTGATTTCCCCAGGGTCAGGGTCGCTTCCCAGCTGGATGGCCCCAAAGTTAGGTAGATTCTGACATTGAATCTTTACAAAGACATCCACCTGACTGCCTCTAAAGATATTACTATCTCTTCTGGTGCAGCTGAGTCTGGAGCTTGACATCACATTCCACCATTTAGTAACAGTGAAACCTTGGGGAAATTGCTGTAAGTTGACAAACTCAAGCACGAGAAAAGGAATATCCCACAGTAGGTGTTTCCAGGATGTAAAGAGCTCAGCAGGTTTTCTGGCTCAAAGAAGCTCCTCACTGATTGTAGTGGTTATGATTACTGTGACATCATGGAATCAGAAGTATGATGAGCTAATTGTACATGGAAGAGCAGGTGTTGAGTGGAAGAGCAGGTGCTGAGTGGAAGAGCAGGTGCTGAGTGGAAGGGATGGTGTTGAGTGGAAGGGCAGGTGGTCAGTTGAATGGCAGGTGTTAGTGAAAGGCCAGGTGTTCAGTGGAAGGGCAGGTGTTAGTGGAAGGGCAGGTATTGAGTTGAAGAGCAGGTGTTAGTGGAAGGGCTGGTGTCGAGTGGAAGGGCAGGTGTTGAGTGCAAGGGCAAATGTTCAGTGGAAGGACAGGTGTTCAGTGGAAGGACAGGTGTTCAGTGGAAGAGCAGGTGTTGAATGGAAGGGCAGGTGTTAGTGGAAGGACAGGTGCTGAGTGGAAACCAGGTGTTGAGTGGAAGGACAGGTGTTAGTGGAAGGACAGGTGCTGAGTGGAAGCCAGGTGTTGAGTGGAAGGACAGGTGTTAGTGGAAGAGCAGGTGTTAGTGGAAGGGCAGATGTTGAGTGGAAGAACAGGTATTAGTGGAAAAGCAGATGTTAGTGGAAGAACAGGTGTTAGTGGAAAGGCAGGTGTTAGTGGAAGGGCACGTGTTAGTGGAAGGGCAGGTGTTAGTGGAAGGGCACGTGTTAGTGGAAGGGCAGGTGTTAGTGGAAGGGCACGTGTTAGTGGAAGGGCAGGTGTTGCGTGGAAGGACAGGTGTTAGTGGAAGAGTGGGTGTTAGTGGAAGGGCAAGTGTTAGTGGAAAAACAGGTTTTAGTGGAAGGGCAGGTGTTAGTGGAAGGGCAGGTGTTAGTGGAAGGGCAGGTGTTGAGTGGAAGAACAGGTATTAGTGGAAGAGCAGATGTTAGTGGAGGAACAGGTGTTAGTGGAAGAGCAGGTGTTAGTGGAAGGGCACGTATTAGTGGAAGGGCAGGTGTTGAGTGGAAGGGCAGGCGTTAGAGGAAGGGCAGGTGTTAGTGGAATGGCCAGTGTTAGTGGAAGGGCAGGTGTTAGTGGAAGGGCAGGTGTTAGTGGCAGGGCAGGTGTCAGTGGAAGAACAGGTGTTAGTGGAAGGGCAGGTGTTAGTGGAAGAACAGGTGTTGAGTGAAGAGCAGGTGTTAGTGGAAGAGCAGGTGTTAGTGGAAGAACAGGTGTTAGTGGAAGGGCAGGTGTTAGTGGAAGAACAGGTGTTGAGTGAAGAGCAGGTGTTAGTGGAAGAGCAGGTGTTAGTGGAAGAGCCTCAGTTAGGTTACAGCACAGTCACACAAACCTGGAGAAGAACAGGTTTTGGGACATTAATACTTGGCTTCCCCCGACCTGCATTTGCTCTAAGATCCCTCATTAACCAGTCACTCATCCACCTTAAACGGGAGGAGGCTTCAAGCTCTTTCTCAAAGTTACACAAATCGGTGCCGTTCCCTGGAGCTTGAGCACCTGGTTTAACCATGGCGTTCGGTATTCTTTATGCTAAACTCAGGATTTGAGGCCTATTTTGGTCGTGGTGCTACCTAAGAAACTAGAAATACCAGAACACTGTATGGTCCTAATCCATATTCAACTGTGGTTGTCAGTGGATGAACTCTGAACTGGTCGTTTTGTGCACACCACTTCCGGTGGACTTGCCTTCTCTGCTTGCAGTGGGCCGTCATCCACTATTCACTCCTCCCGTGCTGCCCAGTACTTTGTATATCTAATTAGGTCCTTTACGGATTCCAGGCAGAGGACCCCAGCCTTCTGCTCCGAAGACACACCAGATCTCACAGACTTAAGCGATCGATCCCTTTCCTTCTAGAAAGATGATACCCATAAAATGGAATTCTAGAGCACGTAACTCTTGAAGTATTAATTCTCTTTTTCAATATAATTGCTGCCACATACACCGATGAAGTAAAAGTGGTACAAATCCGCTCCTAAGGATCAATCACAGGGGCCGGCTGAGAGTGAGTCGGTGCAGGGTCCCCAGCCCGACTGGTGCTGGAGGCAGAGGACCGTCCCTGCGATGCTGAATCCAGCTCTGGCCTCGCGTTCTGACCCTGGTTTCTCTGCTACGTCTTCCCAGAGCCCTCTCTCCCACGTGGCTCTGACTTCAGTTGTCCACCGGGATCAAGGCTGCACTTGAGGAAATGTGGTGACAACTCCTGCCCTGGGTTGGCTAAGCTGCTCTTGTCTGCAGCTGGGGCTAGACAGGGCCTTGGGAGGTGCGGGTCTCTGGCTCCTCGTTGGGCGGCCCTGCGGTTCTCCCCCACCCTGTGCAGACTGCCTCTCCCATGGCCTGTCCAGGCCTTGCCCCATCTCAGACACACTCTTCAGTGTTCATGCATAATCCTGTCTTCAGCCCAACCTCCCAACTCTTCCAGGAATAGGGGTGTTGACTTGCCATTAAATTCAATATTTAAATAGCAGAACCACAATTTTCATGGATAATTTTATTTTTAGTATGAGGCTATTAAATAGTCCATCAAATTGATTCAGTTGGAAGACAAATGATTATGTAACTGATGAGCCGTGAGGCAAGTAAGTAATGTGAGCTGTGAGGACATGTGAACGCCCATGTCTGAGGGTCGCTGAGCAGCAACCATTTCCCAGAGCACAGAGGTCAGTGCCTCCAGGGAAGGTGCTGCAGACCCTCGGGGCTGGAAGGCGATCCCGCTGGCTGGCCCAGAGTTGAAAGGGTTTCGGCCGACCGACTCTCATGGACGAAAGTCTCACTTGCCGGTGAGTCAGACGCTGGTTTTCCAGCCTGTGCGGAGGAAAGACACAGAACTGGGACAGTTGTCCTGTGCGGAGATCCCTCTCTAGGCCCGACACTGTGTTTATTCACTCATCGTTCCTCGTTCATCAAACGTTTATGTGCATATGCAGGTGTGTGGGTGTATTTGGTGAACAAGACAGAGAAGCTGCCCTTCGTGAGTCCAGTAGGAGAGATAAGCACTTGGGAAAGGAAGAATCCACCCATGTCCTGGGGGAGTGCTTCGGGAGGAAGCACCGTCAGCTCTGGGAGGTCAGGAAGGCCCAGTCAGTGGGTGGGCAAGGGTGCTGAGGCCGGGCACAGGGCTGAACCGGGTGGGGCCAGAGGGGAGGCTGCGGGCGTGTGCCAGAAGCAGCCCGGGCCCACCGTGCTGACTCTGCTTTGAGCAGTGGGAGGTTTTCGGTTTGGGGATGGGGGTGCAAAGGCCCCTGGGTGGGAAAGAGACCTCAGTGCTTGGGGGCTAGACAGGCGGCCGCTGGGCCGACGCGGATGGAGGAACAGGAGGCTGTGGGCCGTGGAAAAGGAGGGAAAGGCATGTTGTACAGACTTTCACTCTCCTTTTCTTTACTGACCCTTAAAACACTTTCCCCCTATTTCTTTGTTGTTGAAAAGTCCTTTTTTCTTCTAAGCTAAGCTAGAACATGAAATCACTGAAAAGCTCCCTTGAGATCAAGGGTGAGCCTTCATATAACAAAGATAAAGCTGTTCACAGCATCTAAGTGCTTGTGGCCCCACTCCCCCGTGGCTGCTTCCTCCGTCTGGGTTGATGGCTAAGGGCACGGCTCCCTTCCCGCACGGTCTGAAGGCCACGGGCTGCTGGATGATGATGGGGGTGCCATCGGCATGATGCAGACACACGAGTCACGGGGACGGAACATATCCAACAACACGCATTGTTGTGAGGATTGAGCTGAGGACTCCGGACACCACTCTCTGTCACGCACGCAAGGCTCCCATCCCTGGCGTTGACCCCCAGGAGCACCTCAGCCCTCCTGCCGCATCCCGTCTGGGCGCGGGATGTCATGCTCTCAGCCTCTGCGCCCAGACCCCTGCTGCCCAGCGGATCTGTGGGCGGCTGAAGCGGCAAGCCGTCTGAGGACCTGGGGCACAGATTCCCTCACGGATCGCCTCCTGTGTTGTGGCAGATTACAAGCCGGCTTATTACCTCCCCTGTCATGATTAAAAAGCAATTAGGAAAAAGTCAATAAAGTTTGTATCCTTGGATGAAAGTTCAAAATATTCCAGATAGAAATGTGATTTTTGAATTTGCTGTCATTCAGACCCTGAAGAAAACCCTGAAATAAAGCACAGCACACTTACTCAGCCCCATCATCACGGGTGCGTCGCTCTGTAAGATTTAGTTCATGTTCAACTGCAACCGAAATAACCAGCCACAGTATAATTTGGAAAGAAATTAAATTATTTGATTTACACTAAAAGCAAAGATAGTAAATATTCCAAACCCCTCCCATCCTCGTCACCACACCTTACTATTACCCTCGTTCCAAGGTCACCCTTAGCATGCGCCTGTTTGCAGAGCATTGTCCAGTGAGGTGCGTGCACACATCCTCCTGGGGTTCACACCAGCAGCTCGCGACAGGCCCTGGGGATGCATTCAGCACAGGCTGTGACTCAGGGCCTGACTGACGGCTTTGTTGACAGGCTTGGCTTATTAAAATTGTGGGGAAAAAAGTCTCAATAATGCACATCAGGCTTACAAGTGAATCATATCTTTAGCTATTTAAAATATCATGAAAAATTGAGGAAATACCTTTCACTTTTTGGAATCTCTTATCCAATCAGCAAAGAAGACCATCCGTGAAGTTTGAGGGGCTACAGTTTAATGAATATAATTTGTATGAGAAGGAGAAATAGTTTATCCATTGGTCACACATTAGATTTAAATATAATTACTGGGCAGGGCGCCTAGGTGGCTTAGCTGGTTAAGTGTCTGCCTTCAGCTCAGATCATGATCCCAAGGTCCTGAGATCGAGCCCCACAACGGGATCCCTGCTCAACCTGCTTCTCCCTCTCCTGTTCCCCCTGGTCTCCCTCCCTCTGTCAAATAATTAAATAAATCTTTAAAATAAAAAATAATTTACTGGGCAAAGAGTTAGTGGATTGAGTTCAACTTCACTTGTCAAATCATGGTTAAATTTAAGCACTAGGTTGGCTAAGGACAAGAGAGCTCAACAAAAATCAAGAAAAGCTTTCTGGGGGGACTAATTAGCCATCAGCATCTGCAAAAGCCACTTACAGTTTACAATTTATCATTAGTCACTCGTGTGCTGCACACACTTTACATTATACTTACATGCACGTAATTCGTCTCGGAACAAAACCACAGATATATTTTGAACATTTGACAGCAAACCTCTGCCGGATCTGCCCTGATTCTGGGGGTGATGACAGAGGTGACGGGGGGGCAAGGGGGCCCGGCTGGGACCATGGGGCAGTGGCCTGACCAGGGTGGGATCCCAGATTTCAGGCTGGGAGTAGACCAGATGCAACTCTAGTTAAACCAGAGCTAATGTTGCAGGAAACATGCCCTAAAGACTTGGGACAGCATGAAAAGCTCACTTGCCCCGATGTCTGGATAGGATCCCTGCTGGTGTTTTCATTCCGCATCCTTACAAGCAGGAATATGGAATTAGAGCTGCCTCTTCCCTCCCTGCCCTGTTGTGCTCCAGCTGACAGAGCCAGGGTTCCAGAATTCTCACTCCAGGAACTGACTCGCCTTTTAAAACCAGGACCAATCCATTTCCAAGATGCAGACTCGCCCCGGGCTTGTCCCTCACCAGCCGAGCACCGGGCCCTTCCATCGATGTTTTGTGTCACGGCTTCTGGATACTGGCTTTTCTTTTTGTTTTATTTTTTCCTCTGTCACTGGGATTCTGTTTGGTTCCCTCAGCTGGAAGCCCAGGCTCCCACCACGGATCCCGCTCACGTCAGGGGACAGCCCGTCCTCGTGGCGGTGCTCTCATGCGCTTTTCAGCCCCGTCCGTGTCCCCAAGAGCAGGGATCTGTGGTCCGGGATGAATGGGCGCCTGAGCCTCGACTGCTCACCTGCAGGAAGACGATGCTGACAAAGCCACCCTGGTTCTGCTCGTGTTCATTTTGTCGGTGAGAACAACGTGAGAGAAGCTGTGCATCTGGGGTTCCCGTGAGGCCCTTGGCTAACAAAGTGCGAACCTTCTCTCCCACTTCTGTGCACCTGCTCTTCACGTCCAGTTCCTGGCTTGGCCCCTATCTGCCTCTCCTTCCCTTTCCAAGGCAGACCGGCCCCCCGAGGTCTGATGCCCTCTGCCTCCTCTGGGCCCTGCCCGCCACGGCCACCCCGGGCACCTGTCAGCCTCGAGTGCCCAGCTCCGGACAAGGCCAGTTAGACGTGCGCGCCCGGCCTCACATACCCACCTGCTGCCTCTGGTCCTCACATGAGGCCTGTGTGGCTGGTGCCCTGTGGTGACCACTGGTCAGAGGTGGCCGACGACGCCGACAGAGGGAACCAGGTGGGAAGCCCCCGGCAGCTCATTTCGAAACCTCTGGTTGGTCCTATGCAATCCTGGGTCCCGCGTTGCCATTGCAAGTCCTACTCACACAGCAGGTAGCTGAGTCGGTCACCGGCCGCCTCCTCCCTCACACCCTGCTCACAACTGCCTCCGTCCACTCGATAAATAACGTTTTTTACCAGAAGATGCGAGCACAGGAATCTCAGAGTAGCTGGAGCATCTGAACCAGTGTCAGAGGCATGAGGCCCATCTCTGCCCTGCGTGGAAGCCGCTTGAGCACAGCGACACAGAGCGGCTGTCTCCTCACCTGACTGGCACTCACAGCGCCCCCTGCAGGTGGTCAGAGCCACTCCCAGCCCAGAGGGGAGGGCTCCGTGCGGAGCTGGCAGGTGACCTCTGCCAGGTCCCTCGGTGTGGAGTGGAACCGGGCAGGTGGCTTCAGAGCCTCCTGTCCATCCGCTGAGCCGTTGGCGGTCTGTTTCCTCCTCCTTTGGTCAGGGCCGAGAGCACGGCGCCTTGGAGGTGGAGCCAGAAAGAGGAAGAGTGCAGAGGCCCCTCGGCAGCCATGGAGAATGCTTTCACCTCGCTGTATGGTTGGGACTTTCTGAGTAAAGAGGTCTGGGAGCTGGGCTGGGAACAAAGCCGGGAGCTGGTAGGGGCTTGGAGCCTGAAGGACTGTGTTGACCCCCAGGAGGTCACAACCCCGGGCTCTGCGCTGAGATCCTCGGTCTCCATCCTGCTGGAGACGTCCGTCCCCCCTCCAGAGGGTGAGCGCTCGGGCTCTGCCTTCTCTGTCCAGGAGAACCTGCTCACTGCGGACACAGAGGCTGTCCCCCACAAACAGGAGCCGTGACCCATGAGCTGCCGCATCCAGGCCCCGTCACTGCGCCACCCCAGACAGGCGAGGCCGAGGGAGCGGTCCCAGCTCTGGTGTCTGCTCAGAGACCTCTTGTCTGTGTTCAGGATAAGGTGAGAAGCATGGTATCAAAGCTGATCACTGACCCTCTGGGCTGAGGTGAGAAGTAAATGAAATAATCTGTGGGAACCACTCCTGGCTCTCAGCAGAGTAAGGCTTCACACAGTGCGGCCACGGTTATGTTCTTCTGATAGGAAGACGGTGGGGCTCGTCCTGCATCCTCACTCAGGAAATGAGGCCGCAGATGCTAACGTTGCTCAGATGGCAGGGTCTGCGCCGCATGCACCCACCACCCCCCGCGCGCCGTCCTCCTTGTGGGCACGTGTGGCCCCACGACTGCTCCGAGGCACTCTGCTCCCAGGGCCGGCCACGGAGGCCTCCCTTGCTGTTCCCACCCACCGATCTGGTGGGGGATGAACCAAACGGTCACCGTCCCCGATGGTGCGGGCTGGACCCCTGAGTTATCACAGGGGTGGCCAGCTGTCCCCACCCCATCCTGTCTTGTAACAGCAGCTTAGGATTTCTAGTGCTGAACCCCACCCCCCCATACTGAGTATTTCCAAGAACAAGCACAGTTCTTGTAACTCCTGCTTTTGCTCCGCCTTCCAGCAACTGTCCTCCTGCTACAGCCACAGTGCAAGGCGTCGCCGCAGAGTGAAATCTCAGGGCCGGGAGGGGAGACCCCTGGGAGAGGCGGGCCAGCAGGAGCCAAGAACTGCCCTGCCCCGCCGACCCTTCATGCCCCAGACAGCACCCAGAGTAGGATGTTTAAACGTGAACACTGCAGGTTCGCTCGCCAGACATGGCAGGGGAGCTGCGGTCCCCAGCCGTTACCTCGTCGCCACTTACGTCCGTTCTCGGCTGCTCGGCGTTGTCTCGGCCATGCTGGCGAGCTCTGGGCTTTCAGTTCAGTGTGCGAAGGGCCTGATGAGACCGTTTCACTTACTTTTCATAACAACTTTTTAGTGAAGTACTTTTCATATGCTCCTGGTTCTGGTGATGGGTTGTAACATTTTAGTAACTTGGCCAAAGTCATGTGCTGAACAGAAAGCAAGCAGGTGCAAGAATCCACAATCTTACTCTTTACACTAAAATACCTCTTACGGTGGCTTTCAGCTCTCGGTAGTAATTAGTGACAAAAGTGGGGCGGATGTGAGGCTTGGACACGTCACCACTTTCTGATTTGACCACTCCTTATGCTAATCTTGCTCTGCGTCCTCGTGCAACTAGAGATAACAATTCTTGCCTTAAATTCTTCACTGGAATATGATGGGAAACCAAATAAAATGACGGATGTGAAAGTACCTGAAGATGACAGTTCGAGAGATGGACTATCAATCCCGTTGCTGTACCTACCGCTGGGCGCCCAGAGCCAGCTTCAGGACCACATGCAGGGCTGCCACGGAAGGGTCTGAGCTGGAGAACGGGGTCTGGGGGTGGAAATTAGTTTCCTACTCTGACTTCTCCTTTTGCATGTCAGAAGCAGAAGGAACTATATGCACACTAATATTTCCTCTGAAATTCGCTTGTCTTCAGTTTGAACACATTACTGATATTTGCTCGTTGAATTTTGAGACCCAGGGTTTCAGCTGTTGGGTGTGGACAGACAGAATAAGGGGCATTTGAGCTACAACTGCAAAGTAAAAGGTGCTTCCTAAGGCTACACAGTCCTGTGGAGACAGCCTGCAGAAAATCATTCTGGAATGGTTAAGGACTGCGTCGCCCCTGCTGATTGCATTCCCTTAGTTATTTTAAGAACATGGTTTTTAAAATACCTTTGTACATACTCACACACCATCTGGGAACAGAGAGCCACTTTGATAGCTCTTCAAAAGGTAAATGATCCGCTAGGCACACCATGCTGAATGGAGCCACAGAGACATGTTTGTCTGCTTGGCACAGCTGCTGTAAGATTGTTACAAAACACGGGCCTTGTGGGGAGCGTGGTCACCGGTGAAAACAACGGAGCTGTGATTGAAAGTACCTGGACCGGGCCCTGATATGACTTCCGCGTTTGCTCACTTACTTTCCCCTCACAACAATCTTGTGGGGTAAAGTTCTTCTCTACTTTAAATTCAACAAAACTCAAATGAGAAAACATTAATTTGCAAGGTCTTTCGGGCAACAGTTGGCGTTGAGTCAACCTCCATTCACTTCTCTCTTCAGAATGCAGTGCTCTGTAAAGAGAGTAGATGGAGATGTCAAAATTCTGGTTATAGCCAGCACATGGACCCTGTGGCAGAGAAACACTTGGTCTGCAGATGGCTAGATTCCCCTCACAAATATGAACCAGTCAGGTAGCCAAGGATCCTTGCGAGTAAAGCAGAGATGCCCAAAGCAAGAAGAGCAAACACAGCTCAAAACAGGGCAGCTTCCCTGGTGGAAACTAGCCAGCGTTCCTTCAGCAAATGGACAACATCTGCTCGGGGAGGGGGGACACAGTCAGGGGACACAGAAACGGAGCTGCTGCCTCCCTTTGTAACTGAAGAACTCAGTGTGCTGTGGTCACCCATTCCTATAGAATTGGAAATATTTCAAAATGTCTTAAAAGTTTCACTGAGATTATCCTTCTGATAAGAGTTTGGACATCTTGCAAAATTTCCCACATCTCCATTATGCACAAAAAAGTAGTATGTAGAGAGAAAAGGGGTTCCATTTTACCATCAGATATATAGACCAATTGCTATAGCTTAAACTGTGTCTCCCGAAAAGATATGGAAGTGTTAACCACCTCCCCCTCCATACTTGTGAATGTGACCTTATTTGGACATAGGATCTTTGCAGATGTCATTAGTTAAGATGAGGCCATGAAGGTGGCCTATATAATCTCTATGGTGGTATCCTTATAAGGAGGGAAACGTGCACACAGACTGGGAGAAAATGCCATGTGGATTGGAGTCATGTTGCCACAAGCCAAGGAACGCCAAAGGTTGCTGGCAAACCACCAGAGGCTGGCAAGTAACCCAGAACTGGTTCTCCCTCAAAGACTCTGGGGAGCCAAAACCCTGCAGATTCCTTGACAGTGGATCTCCAGCCTCCAGAAATACGGGAGAAGATATTGCTTATGACATCCAGTTCATGGCAGCCCTAGCAAACTAATGCACCCATCAAGACAATTTATTGAATGCCCTCAACGTAGCAGGGAACTACAGTGTTTTAGGATGGATCCATCTAGCGAGTTGTTGACCCAACGTATCTAAATATCAGAATGAGAAGTTTCACTGGGTTTGGGATATCTTAATTTAGATCCCACTCCAAGGATAATCTTGACACAGAAAATTTTTGAACACTGATTCCTGTCACCCAAATGCCCCAAGTATGACTCTTTTCTAAAAATCAGTGTCAAGTAAATGCTCACAGCTTTTTCTGGAAATTTCCTACTTTTGAGGAACTGCCTAACTCACAAGCCCACTTCCATGATTTTATACTATTTGTGTAAAAGCTCTTCATATTAAACAAAATTTCACTTTATTTTGTTAAAAAAAAAAGTTGAAGACAAAAGTGCTCCCAAATTTCTTCAAACATTGGTTCATCTTCATAGTTGGTTTCACTTACCTAAACTCCTCAAATGTGGTCACTAAGCATGAATATGACTGGACTTATGTCTGACAGCGGTGAACCCAAACATCCCACTTGTGTAGCTATTTTGACATTAAGTGGAATTTCTGTATTTAATTTAATCATGTGCAGTTGGGGAGGTTTCCCACAGTCATTTACCTAATCCCTTAATCTCCACCCAGATATATGTTAGCTGTTTGCTTAAGTGATCCATCATCTTACGAAGCAAACCTCAAACCGCGTCTGATACCAATGATGAGCCTAGAGAGTCTGGGCATGAGCCTTGAGAGGCCCAGCTAATTTGTATGTGGCACCGATGTGTGTGTTTCTGTGTACATTTGGGCTGTATTGAAGTAGTATTATGAATAATAGCAAAGATACTGGATTTTGCCAACAATGCTTGTCTTAGGGACAAGGAGCATAGGAATGGCCCCACACTCACGTCTGAGGCTCCTGTGTAGGGTGAGTGCAGGGTGTGAGCGTACCTTGTGTTCCTGAACTCACTCACAGCTCTGGACATGACACCAGAGTGTTCAGATACATCTTCTGCCACTGAATCAGAACATGGTGAAAATCACTGGTGTTTGCCCATGGCTCCACGAAGCATCTAGAGCAGCCTACATGCCCACCACCCTGGGACTTCCTCATGGGCAGGAGAGTGAGCAGCCAGTTCATACACTCCTCTGGGTCGTGAAGCTGCTTTTGGGGACTTTCCCAAAGTCCTTGCTGAAATCCAGAGACACCCTGTGAGTGGTCTCCACATCCTTTGCTTTAACCCTTCCCATAGAGTGTGGGTGGGAGCAATACGCATGTCTGATGCAGAAGCCAAAATATGACATGGTCAAGTAGGGAGCTCCTTCTCTGGGTCCAGAATGTGAATGCTGGGGAATTTAACAGAGAAGGACATCACTGAGGGCGAAATTGGTCAAGGCAAGCGCTTGGATATAGCAGAAATTGAATTTGGTCTTAGAGGAAAATAGGACTTGGAAAAGGGTGGCCATGTAGCCTGATGATTTGTTGGTCCCCGAGGCACAGGGCTTTGAGGATGACCCACAGGGAACTGGGTCAGAAATAGTGAAAAGCCAGGAGACAGGGAGCTTATGCATGTTCTCAGAACGAGGCAAAGCATTCTAAACTTGATATTGTAAGAAAACAAAAACCACTAAAAGGTTTTGAAGAGAAGAGCCATTGATGTACATGCTGTTGGTCTAAACTGCCTCTGAAGATGAGGGTGTGGCCTTCCCACAAGAGCCAGGTGTCCTGGACAGAAACCATGGCACTGTGACGTCAGCCCACGGGGATGGCAGGGTGTGGTTCTATAGCTCATTCTTGAATTTCGTCCGCCCAATGGACCACAACATGGAAGCACCAACTTTGTGTGTTCAAATGGTGCTGAATGACAAGCAATGAAAAACTGCACTGCATATTCACAAATTATTTTAAATATGATTTATATTCAAATCACATTTCTGAGGTGGAAATAAATAAACAGGGACTTTCAAGATCCGGAGAATTTGGCCAGGAGTTGAAAGCATAGTAAGTTCAAGAGCGTATCTTTTAAAACAAAATGCTTATCTTACCACATGTTAACTTATTTAAGGGAATCAGAACACGGTGCATCTTGCTTTCCAGGGTCCCAGAAATGTTCCTTTCCTTCCCTCTCAGGAGAATAAAGGGAACTCTTCTAAAATAGGTAACTTCTACTTGCAGAAAATTAGCCGTCTGTCATCGACATTATGGGCATTGTTCTGTAATAACTGCCTTTCCTGTGCTAAAATTGTTTTAGATAAATGTATTGTGGACCATTTGTCATGCTGAACGGACCCACAGCCGGGAGCTCATCCCAGCAAATATGTATCTGACAGAGACCCGAGATCTCTATTCAGGATGCTGAGAGTTTGGTGCTGGAGACGCTGACCAACCGTGCTGTTGCAGTGACGCTGCTGTTTCTTCTTGCCCTCCTGGAACGTGAATTGTAGCCAACACTTGGCTGAGCGCTCGGGCTGCGGAGTGCTGTCACTCTGAAGCTGTTCTCTGTTTCTTCCCTTGGCTGGTGGGGAAACCAGTGTGCTGAAGGGTCGAGCGGGCAGGTGCCC
Source organism: Callorhinus ursinus (assembly GCF_003265705.2). Classification (NCBI taxonomy): domain Eukaryota; kingdom Metazoa; phylum Chordata; class Mammalia; order Carnivora; family Otariidae; genus Callorhinus; species Callorhinus ursinus. The sequence goes on along the minus strand of NW_027397072.1, from coordinate 671,650 downwards.
CCTGGGAGGGCCGCCTGGACAGGGCTGGAAGCCGGACTCAGTCACGCCTCCCCCTGTGCGCAGAAGGGGTGGCGTTTGCTTCTTTCCCTGGGTTCCTCCACGGACCACGAGGGCGAAATGTTGCGGGAGAGAGCGGCGCCCCTTCCCTGAGCCCCTCACTGGGCAGGAGAGTTCGCCAGACCAGGACCGAGGTGGCTGTTGTGGTGCTGACACCCCTCCCTGCTTCAGGACGTCCCCCTCTTGCCAGGGGCCAGCTCTGCAGCCTCCCACGCGTCTCCCTGCCCTTAATCTGCCCAGCCCACCTGGGTGGGCTTCTGTCCCCTGGCAGCCGGCAATGGCTTTTCGGGATGGAGACCCAGGTACGTCCTTGGAACTGGCCACCCGTTTCGGGCTCCAGCCCATCAGGCTGCTTGGGATTGTTGCTGTGGTTTTAGGACGATGGCTGGGACCCCTCCTTTTGTGGGGAGTTCCCACCCTACAGCTTCCCTTGCCTCCATCACTCCCACCTATGGGATTCTTGCCATAAGTCATTCCCTCCAGTCAGCAGGGGCCGTGCAAGAAGGTGATGGCCGTGTAGACAGGTGCTCAGAACAGAACCGCTGAGGGCATCAGGGGACTCAGCTGCCCTGTGGCGCCGGAGGATGATCTGCAGCTAAAGACCCAGATTCTGTGCCTTCCCCATTTTACTGCTGCAAGGTGAATCCCCACCCCGAGTCCTCTTGTTTTTCACCTTCCTCTTTTCACACGGGGTAAGGGTGACCAGAGGCACATCTTCTCCAAGCGTCCAGGAGAAGCATGTCCGAAGCAAGTGTGAGTAGTGAGCTGTGTGTGGTGTGGATGAGGTCATCACCAGTGCGGGCAAGGGTCTTCGGTGCGGACAGGACGTGGGGCGGAGCGGCTTCTCCCCTGGGGCCACTGCAGACGCCCTCCTGCCCTCACCAGAACTTCGGTGCACTGTCCCCCAGGTCCAGAGCAGGAAACCGCAGAGTCTGACATACGTGTGTCCACGTGCTTACAGGTGACACATCTGGCTAGGAAACTGGTAAGTGAAAAATATTGTATATTCCTACTTTGATAAATACAGAAAATGGTAAGCAATCGTTTTTAAATGATTTAGAGTGAGCAAAGTAAAAACAGTGACTGAATTTAATAATTACTCCTCTTGTTAGGGTTCTAATGATGTCTTGGCAATATTTGGATGAGTAATAAAGACCTTTATAACCCATGAATTATATGTTTATTCCACAAAATTTAATTTTCTTTTTTTTAAGATTTTATTTATTTATTTGAGAAAGAGAATGAGAGTGTGAGCAGGGGGGAGGGGCAGGCAGAGGGAGAAGCAGACTGCCTGCTGAGCAGGGAGCCCGATGTGGGACTCGATCCCCAGACCCCAGGATCATAACCTGAGCTGAAGGCAGCCGCTTAACAGATTGAGCCACCCACGCACCCCAAATTTAATTTTTTTCCTTTCCTTTCAGCAAAATATGAATTACCATGTTTTGATTTTTACTGGAAAAATAAAACATGATTATTTCACTCAATGTAATCATTCAAAGCATTCAAAATTTTGTATATATTTTAAAAGTGTAAAATCAAATATAAAATATCAAACAAAATTATTTGTTATACATAGTTTCTAAAAAGTTACTGTCTTATAAAATATTAAAAATCATGTATTAAGAGATCTAATGCATAAATTTAAATTTGTGAATATTAAAAAGTATACACAAGTTTAGAATAACAGAAATGTCATTTTATTTGGAAAATATAATTAAATATTACTAATTTATGCAAGTAATACAAATATCCTCAGGTTCGGCATCTGTCTCCTTGCTGTTGGGAAGAATCAGCATCACGCTTAGTGGGTGTCACATACGTGTTTGCATGTTCAACCATTACCAAGGGGATATGAATTTCTGGATGCGGTAAAATGTTTCTGAATTACCACAAGCCACTGTAGCGAAAAACATCGGCTCCATAAATACATCCAGAGCCATGGACTGGCGCAAAAGAAAGGGATGCAGGAGAAGGTGTATCCTGTTGTGTTACGGGAGGACCAGCCCCGATGCGGAGCGGCCCCCATCCTCGCTCTCCCCAGGCACGTCGGGCGGCAGGTCCTCTACGGACCAGCTGACAGGTGCCAGCAGGGCCCACGTTCCCTTGCATTGTCATCTGAGCACACGGGGCCACCTGTCAGAAGGGCCACGAGCACGTCCCCAGATCGTTACTCTAACAATGTGGGGAAGTGTGCGAGCGTGTCTTCCGCTAAAACCTGTGCACCTGTGTGTCCTCAGTGTCTCCTGGGTACGTAAATGGCCGGCCCTTCACGTGCCTCCCTGGCCACAGGGTCATCCCTTCTCCCTGGAAAACCGCCCGGCTTTTGTGATATTCAGATCTGCTTCCCTTCGTAGTATTCCTAACCTACTGACTGGTCCCTGGGGGTCGTTGCTTTTTTGGCCTGTTTGTGCACTTGTTGTGAATACACTCTTCACCGTCTTGCCTGCGAGGCCAATGGGGGTGCAGCTGGAGACACAGCCGGTGGTTCGCACTGGGTAGGTGCCTACATCCCAGCATCACGGCCTGTTTACCATTCCCACTGCCGGCGGGCTTTCGGGATCTTTCCACTTGGAAAGTGCAGTGACAACTACATCCAGGAACCTCTTTATGCAGGATCTGGGTGTTGTGATTTTATTTATTTGGCTGAGTCACACAAATGTTCACAGTAATGGCCCGACTCTGGATGCCTCACTGAGGCCCAGCACTGCCAGGACCTGACCTGACTTGACGCTTGAGTCCGGCGTGGGCCCCGCGGTCACAGGCACGTCTGGACGCTCACTCCTCTGCGTGCGTATAAAATCCCGCAGGGTAGTCTGTCTCCAGTCACGCTGGGGCCGCGTTGTTCGGGCGTTTTATTGGCTCTCTGTTCTGATCTCTACGGCTGGGGAGGTGTGCAGAGAGTTTGGGTTAGGTTGCTGGTATCCCACAGGAACAGGAAGTGAATTAAAAATATAAGTATAAACTCCACCTTTATCGAATATAATGAATTTATTATATGGAAAACTCACCAGGGGGCTAAATCATGTACTTTTTTCTTAAATATTGTCTTTTAAACATTGATGGGTATTACCTTCTCAGAATATTGTGATTAAAATCTGCAGATATCCTAATTCTTATTTTTTTATCAGCCAGAGTACATGATCTTAAGATTTCAGATAATAAATTAGTTCAGGAGATTACTCATCATTCTGAAAATGAGTTAAAGAGGGAGTTTCTAAGAGCAAAGTTAAAAAAATGTCTTTACTTGTTCGAGAAATAGTTACCTCAAGTTGCAAAAAGGCAAACCTCATCAGGAGGCAGATACAGATGGACCTGGTTCAAAAGAGAAATGAAAACTTTTGGACATATGACTTGTGAATAAAAATGACAACAAATAAATATAATTTCAGATAGTAGGGGTTCATTTCTAAGTCAATTATTTAAAAGGTCATATCAATACCACGGTCAGAATGGGTTGAACTTTAAGAAAGGCAGACGTTTTAGCACTTACTCTCCATTCTCTGGCCCTGAGAGAAGTACTAGGGCTCTAAGCTCCGTAGCTGCTTGTACAACAGCAGAAAACCACAGCTCCTTACGAGGAGAATCATCTCCTGAATCCTGGCCACAAAACTACAGACGGTCAAGTGTGGGCCATTGGTGAGGGTGGGCATGCTGACCCAGCACGGCCCTCAGGGGAGGCTCCTGGAGCCAGGCAGTGTCCAGACTGGGCAGGTGTGCGGGACGGGCGAGGCCGGATTTCTCTGTCTGGAGCCTGCTCATCTCCCACACGTTGAGTCTGCTTCTGTGGTGTCACCAGGACACTGGCCATCCCCCAGAGACACAGATGTGACCAAGGCCACTCTGCTTCCCAGGAGGCTGGACATTAGATTAAAACCTTGGTAGACAGAGCTGAGAGTTGTACGGCCCATTAGGTTTTCACGCTCGCTGAATCGGCGTGGCCTCTGGGGGGCCGGTCAGGGAGAACCGCAGGAGCTGTGTCCACGGTCCATGGTCCCTGCAGGGGTGGGCTGATGCTGCTATCACCAGGCCGTCACAGGGATGGGCAGAGAAGTCAGGTCATCTCTGAGGACATGTCTGTTTCTCGGATTCATGGAGAAAGTGAACTCCGGAGTCAACAGATATCCGCAAGCAAGCCTTGGACCCAGCACCGGATGTGCTGTTGGAGATGTACCCAAACACTCTGCTTTCCCCGCGGGTCATGTGGCTCCAGCCACATGGGCTTGTTTGGTGGTCGCGTGGTATGCCATGGAGGAAGGGCTTGCATGGTGGTTGGTACCAAGGAAACTCTGAGGGATTTCTCTCCATCATTACTATTCTGACAAAATGCTGCCCAGAAATGCGAGCCAAGGAAAGACCCATACAGTCTGGTGTAGGGCTGGTGCTGAAGCATGATTCAGCTCGCCCGCTGAGTGCCCGCCTGGGCTCGGCGTTTTGGAGCTTTGTGAGCCGATGCGCAGAGAGAGTCGGTTATGGGCGAGCACAGAGCAGATAGCTGTGCACCTACGGAAAAGCGAGGAGGACCGTGTGGCCTGGGGAAGAAAATGCTCCAAAGGACCCACAGGTGCCTCAGCCTCTGCAACCATGTGTTCCTCAACCCAGTGGTGAGCAAATACCCAGTGTAAGCCCTAGCTGCTACCCCAAAACTTTTAGCTCTGTGACCTCTGAAATCACCTCACTTCTTTGTCCCTTGTGTTCTGAGATTCTTCAGGTCATTTCAGGCACAAAAACACAGATTCCAAGATGTTTCAGTATCTCCAGAAAACCTGATGTGCAAACTTAATAGGAACGACCCTTCATGAGGCAATGATTTTAAATATAAGTTGAGTACTTGAGTTTTATGCCAGATATTTACCTTCTTTTGTTCTATTTTGTTTGGTTTTATATTAATAGACTTTGTTTCTCAGAGCTGTGTTATGTCCACATTATATAGAGTTAAAAGCACAGAGAGTTCCCATATACCCACTTGCCCCCCAGACACATGGTTCCCCCTATTGCTAACACCTTGTTCGTCTGGTGCCTTGTTAACAATTGCTGAACCAATAATGACGCATTACTATGAACTAAGTCCTCAGCTCATCTCAGGGGTCACTCTTGGTGATGTACAGTCTGCGGGTTTGGGCGAATGTATAATGGCATGTACCCCCATGATAGTATCACACAGAGCATTTTCATTCCCCTAAAACATGCTCTCTGTGCTACCTGTTCATCCTCCCCTCATTCTGCCTTTTCCAGAAGGTCATGTAGCTGGAGTCATTCTGAATGTAGTCTTTCAGACTGGCTTCTTCCACTTCGCTAACGTTCCTCCAGATCTTTCCATGGCTGGTAGCACGTTTGTTCTCAATGCTGGATAATATTCCACTCCCCAGATGGACCACAGTGTATCTACTCACTTACTGAAGGGCATCTTGGCTGTTTCCAGTTTTTATCAATGATCAAAAAGCTGCTATAAACATCTTTGTACAGATTTTTGTGGGTAAATACCAAGGAGCACAATTGCTGGATTGTATGCTAAGAGTATGTTAGTTTTATTAAAAACCACCGAACTGTCTTCCAAAGCAGCCACAGGATTCTGCGTTCCCACCAACGATGAGTGAGCATCCTCACCAGCGTTGGGTGTCAGGGCTCCTGATTGTGGCCATTCTGATCCCTGTGCAGAGTGATCTCACGGTTGTTTTAATTTGTGTTTCCCTGATGACAGATGATGGGAAGCATCTTTTTATGCAGTTATTTGCCATCTCTTTCTCTTCTTTGGTGAGGTGTCCATAAGAATTTTTGGCTTATTTTTTGATTGGGTTGTTTGTATTCTTATTGTTGAGTTTAAAAGTTCTTTGTATATCTCACATAACTGTTCCTTATGAGACATGCCTTTCGCAAATATTTTCTCTAGTTCTGTGGCTCATCTTCTCCCCCCTTCCAGCCAACAGTGTTTTCTGCAGAGCAGAATTTTTGTATTTTAGTGAAGCCCAACTTACAGATTTTTTTCCATAGATCGTGCCATTGCTGTTGGATCTAAAATGTCATAACCATCCCTAAGATCATCTAGGTTTTTTCCTATGTTATGTTTCAGGAATGTTATATTTTGCATTTTGCATTTCGGTCTGTGATCCATTTTGAGCTAATTTTCATGAAGGATGCAAGGTCTGAGTTGAGGTTCATTATTTTGCACATGGGCGTCCACTTGTTCCAGCACCACTTGATGAAAGACTATGTTTGCTCCCTTGTCAAAGATGAGGTGACTACATTTACAGGGTCTGTTTTCAGGCTTCCTACTTTGTTCTATCGATCTGTTCGTCTGTTCTTTCACCAAGACCACATGTCTTGATAGCTGGGGTTTTATAGTAAGTCTCAAAGTTGGGCTGTGTCAGTATTGAGTTGGGCGTTTGGGGTCTCTTCCCTCTCCCTCCAAACCCTAGAATCAGTCTGTCGACATGAAAAACTGGGATTTAAAAAAAAAGAAAAAAAAAAAAAGAAAAACTGGGATTTTGATTGGGATTGTGTGGAATCTACAGATCGAGTTGGGAAGAACAGACATCTTTTCAATCCTGTGTCCTTACCCATGAACAAAGAATACCTCCCCGTTTATTTAAATCTTCTTTGACTTTTTTCATCAGGTTTTTGTTTTTCCTCGTTTTAACTTTGGACATTTTAAAAATCTTATACCTAAATATTTCTTCTTTTATGGTGCTTATATAAATGGTATTCTTATGTAAATGGTATTTGTTCCTAATTTTAGATTCCATTTGTTTGCTGCTGGTGTACAGAAATGTGCTCCACTTTTGTATTTTAGGTGTGTATCCTACCCTCCTGTTGTCACCACTTCCTGGTTCCAGGAGGTTTTTCTTGTTGTTGCTGTTGTTTTCAAATCTCTGAGATTTTCTACAGATACAGTTGTGTCTTCTGTGAGCAAAGACTATGTATTTCTTCCTCATCAATACTCTTTCAAGAATTAACTTCTAATTGCCAAGGTAAGATTACGAGGGAAGTGAGAGCAGTTTCTGTTGGGAAACGGACAGGAGGAGGCACAGAGGGTGGACTGGAGCTGAGCATCAGCATTTGGAGGACCCGCCTCGGAGAACTGAGAGGGAGGTGGCTCATGGAAGGGACCTGGGTCAGGGGAGATCTGGAAGGACAGCGTGCGGTTTCTGGGATGAGGGGGCACTGCGGAGAGGCAGGAACAAGACCTCAGGCATGCTGTCCCTCCACAGTGATTCCTACTGGTACATCAGGGCTTCCTTCAGCTTGTTTGAAATGCAGATATTATTAAATCGTACTTTCAGAGAAGAAAACATTATCAGTTAATATATTTCTCTGCATCTTGACCTTCTATAGACATTCTAGGCAGAAAGAATGCTGAGAAATTAGTCTCATGAAAAAGAAAGAGAAATTATTGAAAAATTGCCATTATCCTAGTAAAAATTTACTCTCAGTTTGCATTCCCCCAATCAATTACAATCCATTAAGTCCTAGAAAGTAATGTGGAAATGACCATACTGTGCACTAGCGATCCCATGGATCTAAAATGTAATGGGAGCCCTCGGCAAGAAATCGCTCTAATGGAATCGCATCTCTGGCAGAGCGTATGTGAAGGACAGTCTGGGAAACATGGGGAAATGTAAAGAGAACATAAAATAACAGTTGTTGTGATTATAGCAAACCTCTCAGAAGTTCCTAATGGCTGCTTGGAAACCTGCTTCAGAATTTCTCCTCCAGGGCGCCTGGGTGGCTCAGTTGGTTAAGCGACTGCCTTCGGCTCAGGTCATGATCCTGGAGTCCCGGGATCGAGTCCCGCATCGGGCTCACTGCTCAGCGGGGAGTCTCCTTCTCCCTCTGACCCTCTTCCCTCTCGTGCTTTCTCTCTCTCATTCTCTCTGTCTCTCAAATAAATAAATAAAATCTTTAAAAAAATAAAATAAAATAAAATAAA